>NC_092268.1:7379465-7409465 GCF_036320965.1 Panulirus ornatus
ATGATTGATAATTGAATTATTGGATGATAGATAACTGAATGACTTTGTCCATAAATTATTAACATTATCGATAATTGAATTACTGGATGATAACTACATTACTGGATGACAGATAACTAACTTATTGGAAATAATTCCCTTCGGCTGAAGGAGGTAACGCTAATGTCTCCTTCTTGCAATCCCAGGTGTGTACACAACTGCCAATTTGGGCCACTGCGCACCTCTACTGCGCACCTCCACTGCGCACCTCTACTGCGCACAACGAAGGTGATTGGCGATACAACAAAGTTATATCGAAAAACATTTATTACGTAATATAGAAGAGAGAGATGAATAGACATGGCGCCCTAGAGTGTACAATCTACTCTCCATTCCACACAAGTGGTGTTCGAACACTTCGCTCCATGTTGGTGTCTCTCTCTCTCTCTCTCTCTCTCTCTCTCTATATATATATATATATATATATATATATATATATATATATATATATATATATATATATATATATATATATATTCCAAGCCATTTTTATAATGAATTCAACCAAAAGGGGCAAGATATCCCATACACCATTTAAATGGGACTTCGTTGGAAAAACTGGGGAAGAGTATTAAAAAAAAAAAAGAAAAAAGAAAAAGAAAACGGTTGAAGGGAAAGTACTTGAATAAAAAACGGTGGAAATGGAAATATTTACACTTATCCTCGTACCTTCCCCCCACCCCACACACACACACACACACACACACACACACACACACACATTGGCAGCTTGTCCTTGACGAAAAATGGCGCGTCTCTGGCCAAGGTGAACAACAAGTGAACCACCAGCTCTCCATTTTCTAACGTCTTCTGACTATAATTTAGAAGACGGATAGAAAAAAAAAAATTACTATAAAAAGAGATTACTTGAAGTGCTGGACAAAGATCCCACAACCCCATTTCTGTGGCTTCGAATCCCATTTTCTTTCTTGGGGTTGAATATTCAAGGGGGGGTTAATTTGGACTCAACATTGGACCTGGGTTGAAATTTTTTTTTGGAAACTGAGGACAACGAATTTACGTAAATATTCGTAAATTG
Organism: Panulirus ornatus; assembly: GCF_036320965.1. Classification (NCBI taxonomy): domain Eukaryota; kingdom Metazoa; phylum Arthropoda; class Malacostraca; order Decapoda; family Palinuridae; genus Panulirus; species Panulirus ornatus. The sequence continues at coordinate 7,380,544 of NC_092268.1, forward strand.
AACAATTTAACATGAAATCATAAATTGTGTAAATTAATTTATCTAACATGAAATGAAGTCTTAAATTGTGTAAATTAATTTATCTAACATGAAACGAAATCATAAATTGTGTAAATTGATTTATCTAACATGAAATTAAATCATAAATTGTGTAAATTGATTCATTCAACATGAAATGAAATCTTAAATTGTGTAAATGAAATCTTGAATTGTGTAAATGAAATCTTAAATTGTGTAAATTAATTTAGCTAACATGAAATTTAAATCTTAAATTGGGGAAAATTAATTCATTTAACATAAAATGAAATTATAAATTAGGGAAAATTAATTCATTTAACATGAAATCATAAATTGGGTAAAATTAATTCATTTAACATGAAATGAAATTTTAAATTGTGCAAATTAATTCATTTAACATGAAATTTAAATCTTAAATTGGGGAAAATTAATTCATTTAACATGAAATGAAATTATAAATTAGGGAAAATTAATTCATTTAACATGAAATCATAAATTGGGTAAAATTAATTCATTTAACATGAAATGAAATTTTAAATTGTGTAAATTAATTCATTTAACATGAAATTTAAATCTTAAATTGGGGAAAATTAATTCATTCAACATGAAATTTTAATCTTAAATTGTGCAAATTAATTCATTTAACATGAAATTTAAATCTTAAATTGTGCGAATTAATTTTTCTAACATGAAATGAAATTATAAATTGTATAAATTAGATTTTTTTCTTCTCTTTATCATCTGAGTAATATACACAATACAGATGTATCAAAGACTTTGGCCAACATTACAAAATTTATGGATCAAGGTCTCCCATTTTCTCTTCCGCTCATTCTACGTTTTCTTTTTTGATATCTTTTACATTTTCTTTTTTCTTTTTTATATATATATATTTTTTTACGAGATGGGATTGCCAGGATCCACTATTAATCTAACCTTAATGTCGCCTGACGGGGGGCTGGAAATCCTCCCCTCTCATTTTTTTTTTTTTAAATTTTCCAAAAGAAGGAACAGAGAAGGGGGCCAGGTGAGGATATTCCCTCAAAGGCCCAGCCCTCTGTTCTTAACGCTACCTCGCTAATGCGGGAAATGGCGAATAGTATGAAAAAAAAAAAAAAATTATATATATAATATATATATATATATATATATATATATATATATATATATATATATATATATATATATATATATATATTTTCTTATCTGTTGTGCAACCTTAATGTCGTCTGACGTCAAAATAAATATAGATAAATATATATATATATATTTATTTTTATTTGTAGTCTCGGCAATTTCCAAATATTTAGGACAATTTTCAAATATTTAGGTTTAGGATTTATTATTATTATTATTATAATTGGTTCGCCGTTTCCCGCGATAGTGAGGTGGTGGCGCCGGGAAAAGAGGAAAAAAAAAAAAAAGGCCACATTCGTTCACACTCAGTCTCTAGCTGTCATGTGTAATGCACCGAAACCACAGCTCCCTTTCCACATTCAGAACTTTCCATGGTTTACCCCAGACGATTCACATGCCCTAATATATATATATATATATATATTATATATATATATATATATATATATATATATATATATATATATATATATCCTTTTTATTGCTATACTTTGTCGCTGTCTCCCGCGTTAGCGAGGTAGCGCAAGGAAACAGACGAACGAATGGCCCAACCCACCCACATACACATGTATATACATACACGTCCACACACGCACATATACATACCTATACATCTCAATGTATACATATATATACACACACACAGACATATACATATATACACATGTACATAATTCATACTGTCAGCCCTTATTCATTCCCGTCGCCACATATGTGTGTGTGTGTGTGTGTGTGTGTGTGTGTGTGTGTGTGTGTGTGTGTGTGTGTGTGTTACCGGACTCTGCCTGATTGTAGTTACGCCGCAAGCGAAAAAAAGAAAAAGAGGTCATCTTGGAACGAATTTTTACAATTCCAATCATGGAACTCACTTTATATCCACCCTTTCCCTGCTACTGAACAGAGCGCAGGCCATTTCTTTTCGTGTGTGTGTGTGGAGAGGAGCCGAAGCCCCTGGGCAAGTGAACCACAAAGTAACCATCATGGCCCAGCTGCTGAACGTAGCGCAAAAAAGAGACCTTGGAAGGAGAAGGGAGAAAAGAAAGAAGAGAGTAAGTAAGTAAAGTCAAGTGTCAGGAGAGAAACACACACACACACACATACTGGAGGGATCCTAGCCATGGTCCATGACTAGGGGGGAAGAGAGACAGAGACCACCACCCCCCCACAACACCCCCTCGTTAACTAAGGCATCCGGAACGAGGCTTGCACATCGCGCGGGGAGGAGGAGGGGGAGGGGGAGAGGGTTGTTGTTGTGGCGTCGTGTGGTGGGTGGGTGGGGGGGTGTTGTGGTGTGGTGGTAAGCAACATTGGTCTCGCCACAATAGTTCTTTCTGTCTCTTTTCTTCCTGCCGTCAACAGCCAGGCTTAACTACCCTTAACCACTGCTGACGTTTCCAATCTGTTTGGATGACGAGGGAGGGGGTCGTGAACCAGCTGTGGTCCAATGGTTGTGAGGGGGTAAACCAACACACACACACACACGAGGGGGTTCGAACCCAGGCTTCGTATGACGTGGGGGAAAACCAACACACACACACACACACACACCAGGGGGTTCGAACCCAGGCTTCTTATGACGTGGGGGAAAACCCACACACACACACACACACACACCAGGGGGTTCGAACCCAGGCTTCGTATGACGTGGGGGAAAACCAACACACACACACACACACACCAGGGGGTTCGAACCCAGGCTTCTTATGACGTGGGGGAAAACCCACACACACACACACACACACCAGGGGGTTCGAACCCAGGCTTCGTATGACGTGGGGGAAAACCAACACACACACACACACACACACACACACACACACCAAGGGGTTCGAACCCAGGCTTCGTATGACGTGGGGGAAAACCCACACACACACACACACCAGGGGGTTCGAACCCAGGCTTCGTATGACATGGGGGAAAACCAACACACACACACCAAGGGTTCGAACCCAGGCTTCGTATGACGTGGGGGAAAACCAACACACACACACCAAGGGGTTCGAACCCAGGCTTCGTATGACGTGGGGGAAAACCAACACACACACACACACACACACACACACACACACACACACACACACACACCAGGGGGTTCGAACCCAGGCTTCGTATGACGTGGGGTAAAACCTACACACACACACCAAGGGGTTCGAACCCAGGCTTCGTATGACGTGGGGGAAAACCAACACACACACACACCAAGGGTTCGAACCCAGGCCTCGTATGACATGAGACTAAACAGGATGTCGAACTGTTGCTTCTTAACAATGTAGAAGGGGGGGGGGGGAGGGAAGGGTTTATACACCCACATAACAAACTTGTGTGCGCGCGCATACATACACATACATAAGAACACACACACACACACAAAGCTTGTGTGCGTGCGCACAAACACCCACATAACAAGCTTGTGTGCGCACGTAAACACACAAGTGTTTATGTCATGTTGGACACCAGCGTGGGCGCTGACCACAACATTCTTCCCCCCCCCCCCACCCCAGCTTTTGACAACATTACAGGGGCACTGACAACATCATCCAGCGGTCACCCCCCAGACTACAGTCCAAACTGAGTGCAATCACGTCCAATTTTATTTATGAAATCTTCCTCATACTTTCTGTACCTGCTCAGTTGAGTGAGGTCACTTAGACATCCCACCATCTGAACCTCACAGTCCCTAACCATCCAACAGCCCAATTTGGACTTAGTGTGTATCAAAGGGCAGTCCAAAACCATCCTGGGCCAGTCTTAGCCTCTGATTGGTTAAGGAGTTACCATCATCATCTCTGATTGGCTAACAAGTTGCCATCATAACCAGGGATTGGTTAACAATTAATTCTTACAATCTCTTCACTTCTATCGCATATAAGACCTTAATTCATTTATTCATTCATCTATATAAATCAATTAATCAATTTATATATCTATCTATACATTCATTCATTCATCTATAGATTAATTAATCAATTTATATATCTATAAATTCATTTCATATTCTGAGCTGCTTCTCCTACGACAACTGGCAACCCCCGTGACACCGAGTGGGTCAATCGACCAATGGACGACGAGCTTACAAAGCCGCCATGGTATGTAAGGCTGTGTATGATTGGCTCACAACGCCATCTTTGCTCCTCCCATTTTGGTCCAGAGTATTATGTATACAATGCTTATTAAACAATTAATTGCAATTAGACCATTAATTATAACTACCACTTGTGATAGTTAAAAGCAAGTACGTAGTGCTACAGAGAGAAGTATTACGTCACATCATCAGGGGAGACACACAAGTGCACTTTCGTCTCATAATCACATCATCTGGGGAGACACAAGTGCACTTTCGTGTCATAATCACATCATCATCAGGGGAGACACAAGAGAGAAATATAACAGTCACTTGATATACATCGAAGAGACGAAGCTAGGACGCCATTTGGTAAACATGTATATCAAGTGACTGTTATATTTCTCTCTTGTGTCTCCCCTGATGATGATGTGATTATGACACGAAAGTGCACTTGTGTCTCCCCTGATGATGATGTGATTATGACACGAAAGTGCACTTGGGTCTCCCCTGATGATGATGTGATTATGACACGAAAGTGCACTTGGGTCTCCCCTGATGATGATGTGATTATGACACGAAAGTGCACTTGGGTCTCCCCTGATGATGATGTGATTATGACACGAAAGTGCACTTGTGTCTCCCCTGATGATGATGTGATTATGACACGAAAGTGCACTTGTGTGTCTCCCCTGATGAACACTGGTGAGAGTTCTTCATCTATAACAACCTGTTCTTCAGTTATAACACCTTGAACACAGGTGACTGTTCTTCATCTATAACAACCTGTTCTTCAGTTATAACACCTTGAACACTGGTCGCTGTTCTTCATCTATAACACACTGACAGAACTTCACTTAGACCAAAGAAGAACAAAAAAGTAGAACAAAACCTGAACAGTGTTCTTGGTTCGTTCTATTTAGCCCGGAGTGAACACCACACAGAGAACATCAGACCATAAGGTCGCTTCTCCCATTGAAGTAAGGCTGGATCGTCGACCATAACACACCTGAAGTGGCGTGTTATGGCCAACGGATGGATGACAATTCTCGGCCACTTCCTCTATCAACCACTGCCCCTCCTGTGCCACTAACTGCCTCCAGTGCCACTAGATGCCGCTGTGCCACTAACTGCCTCCAGTGCCACTAGCTGCCGCTGTGCCACTAACTGCCTCCAGTGCCACTAGCTGCCGCTGTGCCACTAACTGCCTCCAGTGCCACTAGCTGCCGCTGTGCCACTAGATGCCGCTGTGCCACTAACTGCCTCCAGTGCCACTAGCTGCCGCTGTGCCACTAGATGCCGCTGTGCCACTAACTGCCTCCAGTGCCACTAGCTGCCGCTGTGCCACTAGATGCCGCTGTGCCACTAACTGCCTCCAGTGCCACTAGCTGCCGCTGTGCCACTAGATGCCGCTGTGCCACTAACTGCCTCCAGTGCCACTAGCTGCCGCTGTGCCACTAGATGCCGCTGTGCCACTAACTGCCTCCAGTGCCACTAGCTGCCGCTGTGCCACTAGATGCCGCTGTGCCACTAACTACCTCCAAGGCCACTAGATGCCGCTGTGCCACTAACTACCTCCAGTGCCACTAGATGCCGCTGTGCCACTAACTGCCTCCAGTGCCACTAGCTGCCTCTGTGCCACTAGATGCCGCTGTGCCACTAACTTCCTCCAGTGTCACTAGCTGCCGCTGTGCCATTAACTACCTCCAGTGCCACTAGCTGCCGCTGTGCCACTAACTACCTCCAAGGCCACTAGCTGCCGCTGTGCCACTAACTACCTCCAGTGCCACTAGCTGCCGCTGTGCCACTAACTGCCTCCAGTGCCACTAGATGCCGCTGTGCCACTAACTACCTCCAAGGCCACTAGATGCCGCTGTGCCACTAACTACCTCCAGTGCCACTAACTGCCTCCAGTGCCACTAGATGCCGCTGTGCCACTAACTACCTCCAGTGCCACTAGATGCCGCTATGCCACTAACTACCTCCAGTGCCACTAGATGCCGCTGTGCCACTAACTACCTCCAGTGCCACTAGATGCCGCTATGCCACTAACTACCTCCAGTGCCATTAGATGCCGCTATGCCACTAACTACCTCCAGTGCCACTAGCTGCCGCTGTGCCACTAACTACCTCCAGTGCCACTAGCTGCCGCTGTGCCACTAACTGCCTCCAGTGCCACTAGATGCAGCTGTGCCACTAACTACCTCCAGTGCCACTAGCTGCCGCTGTGCCACTAACTACCTCCAGTGCCACTAGCTGCCGCTGTGCCACTAACTACCTCCAGTGCCACTAGATGCCGCTGTGCCACTAACTACCTCCAAGGCCACTAGCTGCCGCTGTGCCACTAACTAAAGGGTTACCACAACACCACACAGGGTTACCACACTTCCACACAGGGTTACCACAACACCACACAGGGTTACCACACTTCCACACAGGGTTACCACAACACCACACAGGGTTACCACAACACCACACAGGGTTACCACACTACCACACAGGGTTACCACACAGGGTTACCACTACACCACACAGGGTTACCACAACACCACACAGGGTTACCACAACACCACACAGGGTTACCACAACACCACACAGGATTACCACACTTCCACACAGGGTTACCACAACACCACACAGGGTTACCACACTTCCACACAGGGTTACCACAACCACACAGGGTTACCACACTTCCACACAGGGTTACCACAACACCACACAGGGTTACCACACTTCCACACAGGGTTACCACAACACCACACAGGGTTACCACAACACCACACAGGGTTACCACAACACCACACAGGGTTACCACAACACCACACAGGGTTACCACACTTCCACACAGGGTTACCAAACACCACACAGGTTACCACAACACCACACAGGGTTACCACAACACCACACAGGGTTACCACACTTCCACACAGGGTTACCACAACACCACACACAGGGTTACCACACTTCCACACAGGGTTACCACAACACCACACAGGGTTACCACAACACCACACAGGGTTACCACAACACCACACAGGGTTACCACAATACCACACAGGGTTACCACAACACCACACAGGGTTACCACACTACCACACAGGGTTACCACAACACCACACAGGGTTACCACAACACCACACAGGGTTACCACACTTCCACACAGGGTTACCACAATACCACACAGGGTTACCACAACACCACACAGGGTTACCACACTTCCACACAGGGTTACCACAATACCACACAGGGTTACCACAACACCACACAGGGTTACCACACTTCCACACAGGGTTACCACAACACCACACAGGGTTACCACACTTCCACACAGGGTTACCACAACACCACACAGGGTTACCACACTACCACACAGGGTTACCACACTTCCACACAGGGTTACCACAACACCACACAGGGTTACCACACTTCCACACAGGGTTACCACAATACCACACAGGGTTACCACAACACCACACAGGGTTACCACACTACCACACAGGGTTACCACACTTCCACACAGGGTTACCACAACACCACACAGGGTTACCACACTACCACACAGGGTTACCACACTTCCACACAGGGTTACCACAACACCACACAGGGTTACCACAACACCACACAGGGTTACCACACTTCCACACAGGGTTACCACAACACCACACAGGGTTACCACAACACCACACAGGGTTACCACAACACCACACAGGGTTACCACACTTCCACACAGGGTTACCACAACACCACACAGGGTTACCACACTTCCACACAGGGTTACCACAACACCACACAGGGTTACCACAACACCACACAGGGTTACCACAACACCACACAGGGTTACCACACTTCCACACAGGGTTACCACAACACCACACAGGGTTACCACACTTCCACACAGGGTTACCACAATACCACACAGGGTTACCACACTACCACAAAGGGTTACCACACAGGGTTACCACTACACAACACAGGGTTACCACAATACCACAGTCCACCACACGTGGTCCACCACGTAAACCCCCCCTTCTTCCCCCCCCCCCACACACACACCCACACACACACCCACACACACACCCACACACACACCCACACACCACACACACACACACACACTCTCTCTTTCCAGGTAGCGCTCCTGGTCGAGGGTGGGGGAGGGTGGGGGGGGGCCTGCTCGAGGCGATCTTCCGGCACGTGATCTGTCGTCCATTTCCGGCCCACGTCACCCGCGCCAGCTTCCGGGCGCGCCCGCGCGTGCGTCCGCCAAAAGGCTTTCGCCATCATCTCTCTCTCTCTCTCTCTCTCTCTCTCTCTCTCTCTCTCTCTCTCTCTCTCTCTCTCTCTCCTATAGCAGCACCATGAGACTCATGAAACCACACACACACACACACACACACACACACACACACACCTCTCTCTCTCTCTCTCTCTCTCTCTCTCTCTCTCTCTCTCTCTCTCTCTCTCTCTCTCTCTCCTCTCTATAGCAGCACCATGAGACTCATGAAACCACACACACACACACACACACACACACACACACACACACACACACCTCTCTCTCTCCTCTCTCTCTCGTCTCTCTCTCTCTCTCTCTCTCTCTCTCTCTCTCTCTCTCTCTCTCTCTCCTATAGCAGCACCATGAGACTCATGAAACCACACACACACACACACACACACACACACACACACACACACACACACACACACCACACCTCTCTCTCTCTCTCTCTCTCTCTCTCTCTCTCTCTCTCTCTCTCTCTCTCTCTCTCTCTCCTATAGCAGCACCATGAGACTCATGAAACCACACACACACACACACACACACACACCCTCTCTCTCCTCTCTCTCTCTCTCTCTCTCTCTCTCTCTCTCTCTCTCTCTCTCTCTCTCTCTCTCCTATAGCAGCACCATGAGACTCATGAAAACCACACACACACACACACACACACACACACACACACACACACACACACACACCTCTCTCTCTCTCTCTCTCTCTCTCTCTCTCTCTCTCTCATCTCTCTCTCTCTCTCTCTCCTATAGCAGCACCATGAGACTCATGAAACCACACACACACACACACACCTCTCTCTCTCTCTCTCTCTCTCTCTCTCTCTCTCTCTCTCTCTCTCTCCTATAGCAGCACCATGAGACTCATGAAACCACACACACACACACACACACACCCCTCTCTCTCTCTCTCTCTCTCTCTCTCTCTCTCTCTCTCTCTCTCTCTCTCTCTCTCTCTCTCTCTCTCCTATAGCAGCACCATGAGACTCATGAAACCACACACACACACACACACACACCTCTCTCTCTCTCTCTCTCTCTCTCTCTCTCTCTCTCTCTCTCTCTCTCTCTCTCTCTCTGGCCCCAGACAAGTTCGCCTTCCCCGTGGGGCAAGGCCACGCCCCGCCCCCCGGGTGGGGCAACTTGCACACAGCGCAGACGCAAGGTCAGCTGGTGGTTAGCCCGACGAGAGAGGCAGTCAGCCGTTCTGGCACTTCCGGCCCAACCACCACCACCACACACACGTGCACGGCCACCACGTGCAGGACACACACACACACACGTGCACGGCCACCACGTGCAGGACACACACAACACTCACACTGCACGAGCCACCACGTGCAGGACACACACACACACACGTGCACGGCCACCACGTGCAGGACACACACACACACACGTGCACGGCCACCACGTGCAGGACACACACACACACACGTGCACGGCCACCACGTGCAGGACACACACACACACACGTGCACGGCCACCACGTGCAGGACACACACACACACACACGTGCACGGCCACCACGTGCAGGACACACACACACACGTGCACGGCCACCACGTGCAGGACACACACACACACACACGTGCACGGCCACCACGTGCAGGACACACCAACGCACACACACGTGCACGGCCACAACACACGTGCAGGACACAACACACACACACACACGTGCACGGCCACCACGTGCAGGACACACACACACACACGTGCACGGCCACCACGTGCAGGACACACACACACACACACACGTGCACGGCCACCACGTGCAGGACACACACACACACACGTGCACGGCCACCACGTGCAGGACACACACACACACACACGTGCACGGCCACCACGTGCAGGACACACACACACACACGTGCACGGCCACCACGTGCAGGACACACACACACGTGCACGCAAGCAAGACGCTCCTCTACTCGATATAATACCTCGTCTACCCGATATAACACCTTGTCTACCCGATATTGTACCTCGTCTACCCGATATAACACCTCGTCTACCCGATATTTTACCTCGTCTACCCGATATTGTTCCTCATCTACCCGATATATCACCCTATCTACTCGATATAGCACCTCATCTACCCGATATATCACCCTATCTACTCGATATAGCACCTCAACTACCCGATATAGCACCTCATCTACCCGATATAGCACCTTAACTACCCGATATAACACCTCATCTACAGCCCCGTGGTGTGTCATGGACTACCCCACCCGTGCCCCCGACCACACTACCTGCGTAGGACTCACACAGCCACACCGTGCTACAGCTCACCACGTGCCACCCACATAGCCCCTGGGGCAACACACACACACTACCACTCAGCCACCGTGGGGCCCCCACCATCACGCCTCACCACGTTGCCCCCCACTCACACTAGCCCTCAGCCCCGTGGTGGCCCCCCACCTCACACTAGCCCTCAGCCCCGTGGGGCCCCCCACCTCACACTAGCCCTCCAGCCCCGTGGGGCCCCCCCACCTCACACACCCTCAGCCCCGTGGTGGACCCACCCAACCTCCACACTAGCCTCAGCCCCGTGGTGGCCCCCCCACACCACACATAGCCCTCAGCCCGTGTGGCCCCCACCTCACACTAGCCCTCAGCCCCGTGGTGGCCCCCCCACCTCACACTAGCCTCAGCCCCGTGGTGGCCACCACCACACTACCTCACGCCCCGTGGGCCCACCCACACTAGCCCTCAGCCACCCGTGATGGCACCCACCTCACACGTGCCCCAGCCCCTGTGGCTACCCCCCCATCAAACTACCCTGCACCCGTGTGGCTCCCCCCACCTCACACTAGCCCTATGCCCGTGGTGGCACCCACCTACTAGCCTCAGCCCCGTGGTGTCCACCCACTCACATAGCCCTCAGCCCGTGGTGCTCCCCCACCTCACACTAGCCCTCACCCCGTGGTGGCACCCCACCTCAACTAGCCTCAGCCCGTGGCTCCCCCCACCTCACACTAGCCCTCAGCCCCGTGTAGCCCCCACCTCACACTAGCCCTCACCCGTGGTAGGCCACCCCACCTCACATACCTAGCCCGTATGCACACCATCACACTACGCCGTGATGCCCCCACCTCATAGCCCTCACCCCGATATAGGCACCCACCTCACACTAGCCCTAGCCTGGTGGCCCCACCTCACACTACCCTCAGAGTGTGGTCCCCACCTCACTAGCCTCAGAGTGTGGATCCCCCCACCTCACACTAGCCGTAGCGTGGTGGACCCCCCTCACACTAGCCCTACCCGTGGTTGTCCCCACTACACTAGCCCTCACCCGTGGTGGCACCCCACTCACACTAGCCCTCAGCCCCGTGGTGGCCCCCACCTCACACTAGCCCTCAGCCCCGTGGTGGCCCCCCACCTCACACTAGCCCTCAGCCCGTGGTGGCCCCCCACTCTACACTAGCCCTCAGCCCGTGGTGGCTCCCCCACCTCACACTAGCCCTCAGCCCCGTGGTGGCTCCCCACCTCACACTAGCCCTCAGCCCGTGGTGGCCCCCCACTCACATAGCCCTCAGCCCCGTGGTGGCCCCACCTCACACTAGCCCTCAGCCCCGTGGTGCCCCCCACCTCACATAGCCCTCAGCCCGTGGTGGCCCCACCTCACACTAGCCCTCAGCCCCGTGGTGGCCCCCACCTCACACTAGCCCTCAGCCCGTGGTGGCCCCCCACCTCACTACCTCAGCCTGCCCATATCCCTCCCGTGGTGGCCCCCCCACCTCACACTAGCCCTCAGCCCCGTGGTGGCCCCACTCCCAGCCCTCAGCCGTGGTGGCCCCCTCACACACCTCGCCCCGTCTCCCCCCTCACACTAGCCCTAGCCCGTGGTGGCCCCACTCCACACTCACCTCCCATCCACTAGCCCTCAGCCCCGTGGTGGCACCTCCACTACCCCCCGACACACTACCCAGCCCGTGGTGGCCCCACCTCACTGCCCTCAGCCCGTGGTGCCCCAGCTCCACTACCTCCCCCCCCCCACCCACACAGCCTCAGCCCGTGGTGCTCCCCACCCACATAGCCCTCACCCGTGGTGGCCCCCCACCTCACACTAGCCCTCAGCCCCGTGGTGGCTCCCCCCACCTCACACTAGCCCTCAGCCCCGTGGTGGCCCCCCACCTCACACTAGCCCTCAGCCCCGTGGTGGCCCCCCACCTCACACTAGCCCTCAGCCCCGTGGTGGCCCCCCCTCACACTAGCCCTCAGCCCCGTGGTGGCCCCCCCACCTCACACTAGCCCTCAGCCCCGTGGTGGCCCCCCCTACACCTCACTCCCACCCACACAGCCTCAGCCCCGTGGTGGCCCCCCACCTCACACTAGCCCTCAGCCCCGTGGTGGCCCCCCACCTCACACTAGCCCTCAGCCCGTGGTGGCCCCCCACCTCACACTAGCCCTCAGCCCCGTGGTGGCCCCCACCTCACACTAGCCCTCAGCCCCGTGGTGGCCCCCCCACCTCACACTAGCCCTCAGCCCCGTGGTGGCCCCCCACCTCACACTAGCCCTGCCCCGTGGTGGGCTCCCCCACCTCACACTAGCCCTCAGCCCCGTGGTGGCCCCCCACCTCACACTAGCCCTCAGCCCCGTGTGGCTCCCCCACCTCACACTAGCCCTCAGCCCCGTGGTGGCCCCCCCACCTCACACTAGCCCTCAGCCCCGTGTGGCCCCCCACCTCACACTAGCCCTCAGCCCCGTGGTGGCCCCCACCCCACCTCACTTACTCAATGCCCTCAGCCCCGTGGTGGCTCCCCCCACCTCACACTAGCCCTCAGCCCCGTGGTGGCTCCCCCACCTCACACTAGCCCTCAGCCCCGTGGTGGCTCCCCACCTCACACTAGCCCTCAGCCCCGTGGTGGCCCCCACCTCACACTAGCCCTCAGCCCCGTGGTGGCTCCCCCCACCTCACACTAGCCCTCAGCCCGTGGTGGCTCCCCCACCTCACACTAGCCCTCAGCCCCGTGGTGGCTCCCCCCACCTCACACTAGCCCTCAGCCCCGTGGTGGCCCCCCCACCTCACACTAGCCCTCAGCCCCGTGGTGGCTCCCCCCACCTCACACTAGCCCTCAGCCCCGTGGTGGCCCCCACCTCACACTAGCCCTCAGCCCCGTGGTGGCTCCCCCCACCTCACATAGCCCTCAGCCCGTGGTGGCCCCCACCTCACACTAGCCCTCAGCCCGTGGTGGCTCCCCCACCTCACACTAGCCCTAGCCCGTGGTGGCTCCCCACCTCACACTAGCCCTCAGCCCGTGGTGGCTCCCCCCACCTCACACTAGCCCTCAGCCCGTGGTGGCCCCCACCTCACACTAGCCCTCAGCCCGTGGTGGCCCCCACCTCACACTAGCCCTCAGCCCGTGGTGGCCCCCCACCTCACACTAGCCCTCAGCCCGTGGTGGCTCCCCCCACCTCACACTAGCCCTCAGCCCGTGGTGGCCCCAGACCTCACACTAGCCCTCAGCCCCGTGGTGGCTCCCCCCACCTCACACTAGCCCTCAGCCCGTGGTGGCCCCCACCTCACACTAGCCCTCAGCCCGTGGTGGCCCCCACCTCACACTAGCCCTCAACCCGTGGTGGCTCCCCCCCACCTCACACTAGCCCTCAGCCCGTGGTGGCCCCCCACCCACACTAGCCCTCAGCCCCGTGGTGGCTCCCCCACCTCACACTAGCCCTCAGCCCCGTGGTGGCTCCTCCACCTCACACTAGCCCTCAGCCCGTGGTGGCCCCCCACCTCACACTAGCCCTCAGCCCCGTGGTGGCCCCCACCTCACACTAGCCCTCAGCCCCGTGGTGGCTCCCCCACCTCACACTAGCCCTCAGCCCGTGGTGGCTCCCCCACCTCACACTAGCCCTCAGCCCGTGGTGGCCCCCCACCTCACACTAGCCCTCAGCCCGTGGTGGCTCCCCCACCTCACACTAGCCCTCAGCCCGTGGTGGCCCCCACCTCACACTAGCCCTCAGCCCGTGGTGGCCCCCACCTCACACTAGCCCTCAGCCCGTGGTGGCCCCCACCTCACACTAGCCCTCAGCCCGTGGTGGCCCCCACCTCACACTAGCCCTCAACCCGTGGTGGCTCCCCCACCTCACACTAGCCCTCAGCCCGTGGTGGCTCCCCACCTCACACTAGCCCTCAGCCCGTGGTGGCTCCCCACCTCACACTAGCCCTCAGCCCCGTGGTGGCTCCCCACCTCACACTAGCCCTCAGCCCCGTGGTGGCTCCCCCACCTCACACTAGCCCTCAGCCCGTGGTGGCTCCCCCACCTCACACTAGCCCTCAGCCCCGTGGTGGCCCCCCACCTCACACTAGCCCTCAGCCCCGTGGTGGCCCCCCACCTCACACTAGCCCTCAGCCCCGTGGTGGCCCCCCACCTCACACTAGCCCTCAGCCCCGTGGTGGCTCCCCCCACCTCACACTAGCCCTCAGCCCCGTGGTGGCCCCCACCTCACACTAGCCCTCAGCCCCGTGGTGGCTCCCCACCTCACACTAGCCCTCAGCCCCGTGGTGGCCCCCACCTCACACTAGCCCTCAGCCCTGGTGGCCCCCACCTCACACTAGCCCTCAGCCCCGTGGTGGCCCCCACACTCACACTAACCCTCACCCTGAGACCCCCCACCTCACACTAGCGCTCAACAGGTATATCATAACCCAGTCAATGAGTCCAAAAATTTAATCCAAAAATATAAAATAATAAATAAAAAAAACACACGGGTTCGTAACCCCGTGCGTTTATAGACACACGGAGAGAGAGAGAGAGAGAGAGAGAGAGAGAGAGAGAGAGAGAGAGAGAGAGAGAGAGAGAGAGAGAGATTACATGTGTAATTGGGTGATAATTACTTTATCAATTACGTAATCAAAGATTACCCACACCGCGCCTTGTGGGTTAAGGTAATTAGGGGTAGATTAACTCATGGTTCTTCCCTCCCTCCCTTTTGTCTACTTTGGTGAAGTAGACTCAAGTAGATTCATGTCTGCTTTGGTGAAGTAGACTGATCTCACAGCGCAGCGTGCAGGAGCAGGGCAGTTCTGTACCCTTGCATGTATATATAAATTGTCTAATGCATATATATATATATATATATATATATATATATATATATATATATATATATATATATATAGTCATTCATCACATATAGATATTCGCAATATTCAAGAAAAAAAATATATCAGATAATAAATAAAAAACAGCAATTAACTGATAAATAACTCACTCCTAAAACCGTAAACAGGAAAATAATCAGGTGATAAATAACAACAACAACAACAACACACACACACAGACACACAGACAAAACAGCTGATCCGTCACATTCCTCCCACAGAAAACGGAGGCTCAGGTAAACAGAAATCAGCTGACCACGCGAAAAATTCTCGTGGAAAAAAAACAAATTAGGTACCCCCTTTACCCTCCCTATGGGCCTCAGGTACACAGAAATCAGCTGACCGCGAGAATTCTCGTGGGAAAAAAAATGTTACGTCCCCACCACCCCACCTATACCCAACCCTACCCCATGATGGGGGGTAGAGGCGCCCCTGGATGTCCGTGCGTCCGTACGTACCTTTGCGCTGAGGGACTGTCCTCCTCTTCCTCCTCCTCCAGGAGGTTCGCGCCGCCCTCCTTCATGTGGGTGACGTCCGTGACGATCAGGTTCTTGAGGAAGGTGCTCATGGTGGCGGGTGGGGGGGGAAAAAAAGGGCGATAGAGAGTGAAGGATGAGAGAGAGTGTGTGTCTATTCTCCCCGACGTCGTAGTGGTGACTGATTTGCCGCCTCGCGCGCGGTCCCAGCTGAAGCCCCTGTGGCGAGGGCACACAGTTGCCACGTGTGCAATTAACGCACTATTTTTTCCTCCTCTATCCTACGCATTGCGTAAAAAACACTATAACCCACTTATTACATACAATATATTGTATCAAATACATGAATTGTATTTCAATAACTCACGTTCCTTCTAGTAGAAAAAATACCCATAGTTAAAATGGGCTAACTGGTAGTGGACACACCCACCGAATCCGGCGCGCTAATTGGCTGTCCGTCCATCTTGTAAACATTGCCATAGCCTTTAAGCCAAACATGACGTCATAATATAAATCCTTGACTCCTCACGCCCTATATAAATTATATAGATGACTAATATACATGTTGGCAACTTTGTGGGCCACGCGCCTCATGCTCTGTGTATATTAAGTTAGACATAATATAGCAAGTTAGACATAATATAGCAAGTTAGACATAATATAGTTACCACAACTTCGTTCTAATGGTTTTGGACAATCACATGTTTACCCAATGGCGTCCTAGCTCTTCGTCTCTTCGTTGGATATCAAGTAACTGTTACATTTCTCTCTTGTGTCTCCCCGATGATGTGATTATGACACGAAAGTGCACATGGGTCTCCCTTAATGATGATGTGATTATGAGACGAAAGTGCACTTGTGTCTCCCCTAATGATGTGATTATGACACGAAAGTGCACTTGGGCAACGGCCGCCCCTCCCCCCTGAAGGGCGGTTTCGCCTTGTGGTGGGGGGTGAGGGGGTTGGGTTGTGGGTTCTCTCTCTCTCTCTCTCTCTCTCTCTCTCTCTCTCTCTCTCTCTCTCTCTCTCTCTCTCTCTGGGGAGAGAGGAGGTGAGAGGAGAGAGGGGCGAGTGTGTGTGTGTGTGTGTGTGTGTGTGTTGTGTGTGTGTGTGTCCCTCTAAACATATCCCTTGGTTCGTTACCCACACCTGGGCGCTACGTGCAGCCGAAGGGAAAGGTGTGATTTACGGCTCCATGTGTCCTTTCCCCTTCCCAAGCTAAAGCAACGGGGGCCTTGGCAATCAATAAGGGTGTTCAAGGGCTGATGGTGTTCAAGGGCTGTTGGTGTTCAAGGGCTATTGGTGTTCAAGGTAAGGGTGTTCAAGGGCTATGGTGTTCAAGGGCTAAGGTGTTCAAGGGGCTATTGGTGTTCAAGGGCTAAGGGTGTTCAAGGGCTATTGGTGTTCAAGGGCTATTGGTGTTCAAGGGCTATTGGTGTTCAAGGGCTAATTGTGTTCAAGGGCTATTGGTGTTCAAGGGCTGTTGGTCTTCAAGGGCTGATGGTGTTCAAGGGCTAAGGGTGTTCAAGGGCTATTGGTGTTCAAGTGCTAATGGTGTTCAAGGGCTAATGGTGTTCAAGGGCTAATGGTGTTCAAGGGGTAAGGGTGTTCAAGGGCTAATTGTGTTCAAGGGCCTGACTGGTTAACCCTTCTCCCTCCGTCTTTAGAAGCTGATAGATAGCCTTAGTGTAACACTCTATCGCCTTTTCGTTTCGCCCTATTTGGAAGGTATATTCTGTATCTCATTATCTGACACTGTGCCACTGTATGGTCGTATCTGTGCATCGTGGACAAGGTCGTGGTCCATTTGAGTTCAATAATTGGGTCTTTGCAATGAGCTAATAGCTATACTCGAATTTGCTTACATGGTATGAATGGTTTGATGCACTAATTCACTCGTATTATGTTTACAATCTAAAGATGAACTCGCTCTTTTCTGAGCATGCAGGAGGGTGAAAGGCGCGCACGGGATAGAGTGAATTGGAACGATGTGGTGGTATACCGGGGTCGACGTGCTGTCAATGGACTAAATCAGGGCATGTGAAACGTCTTGGGGTAAACCATGGAAAGGTCGGTGGGGCCTGGATGTGGACAGGGAACTGTGGTTTCGGTGCATTACACATGGCAGCTAAGGAATGGATGCGAGCGGATGTGGTGGCCTTTTCTCCTCTGTACATGACGCTACCTCCCTAGCGCGGGAAAGATATATAATATATATATATATATATATATATATATTTATATACATGATATAATATAATATATATAATATAATTATATTATTGATATATAATAGCCTAATATATCATTAACTTACTACCTCTTCTCTGTTTACCAAATCATTTTCCCTAACCCTCTCACTTTGCACACCACCTCGACCAAAACACCCTATATCTGCCACTCTATCATCAAACACATTCAACAAACCTTCAAAATACTCACTCCATCTCCTTCTCACATCACCACTACTTGTTATCACCTCCCCATTTGCGCCCTTCACTGCAGTTCCCATTTGCTCCCTTGTCTTACGCACTTTATTTACCTCCTTCCAGAACATCTTTTTATTCTCCCTAAAATTTAATGATACTCTCTCACCCCAACTCTCATTTGCCCTCCTTTCACCCTCCTGCATGTTCAGGCCCCGATCACACAAAATCTTTTTCACTCCATCTTTCCACCTCCAATTTGGTCTCCCTCTTCTCCTCGTTCCCTCCACCTCCGACACATATATCCTCTTGGTCAATCTTTCCTCACTCATTCCTCCATGTGACCAAACCATTTCAAAACACCCTCTTCTGCTCTCTCAACCACGCTCTTTTATTTCCACACATCTCTCTTACCCTTACGTTACTTACTCGATCAAACCACCTCACACCACACATTGTCCTCAAACATCTCATTTCCAGCACATCCATCCTCCTGCGCACAACTCTATCCATAGTCCACGCCTCGCAACCATACAGCATTGTTGGAACCACTATTCCTTCAAACATACCCATTTTTGCTTTCCGAGATAATGTTCTCGACTTCCACACACTTTTCAAGGCTCCCAGAATTTTCGCCCCCTCCCCCACCCTATGATCCACTTCCGCTTCCATGGTTCCATCCGCTGCCAGATCCACTCCCAGATATCTAAAACACTTCACTTCCTCCAGTTTTTCTCCATTCAAACTTACATCCCAATTGACTTGACCCTCAACCCTACTGTACCTAATAACCTTGCTCTTATTCACATTTACTCTTAACTATATTGGAAAGGATCACAATTTTGCGCGTGATCAAATATTCCTATGAGTCCACGGGGGAAAATGAAACACGAAAAGTTCCCAAGTGCACTTTCGTGTCATAATCACATCATTAGGGGAGACACAAGAGAGAAATACAACAGTTACTTGATATACAACGAAGAGACGAAGTAGCTAGGACGCTAATTGGGTAAACATGTGATTGTCCAAGACAGACAACGAGCGTATCATAAACTTATTATCAAGTGAACAAGAAGGGAATTGTTTACAAATTATATCAACAATTAAAGCTATCCAATTGGTGTAGACTTTCACAAATTCCATGATACAAATCCTGGTGTAATTTGAGACCAAAAGACTCATATATATCCACTCGCACGGCAGTCAATTTCTATATCTTGCCGTGAATGTATATAGATGTTGGGGGGGGGGAGAGAAAGAGAGAAAAAAAGAATGCATTTTACACTTACCGAAATTAATTCTAGTCTTGCCTTAGAACGGTCATACTTGCCTTTTCAAGTCCTTGAAGGAAACATAAACAACTTTGAAGATCCTTTATATGTTTGCTCCCTATATGTTATATAGATGCTTGCTCCCTATATGTTATATAGATGCTTGCTCCCTATATGTTATATAGATGCTTGCTCCCTATATGTTATATAGATGCTTGCTCCCTATATGTTATATAGATGCTTGCTCCCTATATGTTATATAGATGCTTGCTCCCTATATGTTATATAGATGCTTGCTCCCTATATGTTATATAGATGCTTGCTCCCTATATGTTATATAGATGCTTGCTCCCTATATGTTATATAGATGCTTGCTCCCTATATGTTATATAGATGCTTGCTCCCTATATGTTATATAGATGCTTGCTCCCTATATGTTATATAGATGCTTGCTCCCTATATTAATTCTAGATGCTTGCTCCATATATGTTATTAGTAATGCTTGCTACCTTATGATATGATGCTTGCTCCTATATGTTATAAAGATGCTTGCTCCCTATATGTTATATAGATGCTTGCTCCCTATATGTTATATAGATGCTTGCTCCCTATATGTTATATAGATGCTTGCTCCCTATATGTTATATAGATGCTTGCTCCCTATATGTTATATAGATGCTTGCTCCCTATATGTTATATAGATGCTTGCTCCCTATATGTTATATAGATGCTTGCTCCCTATATGTTATATAGATGCTTGCTCCCTATATGTTATATAGATGCTTGCTCCCTATATGTTATATAGATGCTTGCTCCCTATATGTTATATAGATGCTTGCTCCCTATATGTTATATAGATGCTTGCTCCCTATATGTTATATAGATGCTTGCTCCCTATATGTTATATAGATGCTTGCTCCCTATATGTTATATAGATGCTTGCTCCCTATATGTTTTAATGCTTGCCCTATAGTTATATAGATGCTTGCTCCCTATATGTTATATAGATGCTTGCTCCCTATATGTTATATAGATGCTTGCTCCCTATATGTTATATAGATGCTTGCGCCCTATATGTTATATAGATGCTTGCTCACATTATGATAATGATAATGATAATAACAATAATAACAATGATGATTAATAATAATAATAATTATATTAATGATAATTATACTGATAATGATCATTATGATGATACTAATAATTATGATGATTGTAATGATAATAATAATAGTAATAATACTAATAATAATAATAATAATAATA
Organism: Panulirus ornatus; assembly: GCF_036320965.1. NCBI lineage: Eukaryota > Metazoa > Arthropoda > Malacostraca > Decapoda > Palinuridae > Panulirus > Panulirus ornatus. The sequence goes on from NC_092268.1 coordinate 7,401,614, forward strand.
ATAATAAATAATTAATAAATATAATAATAATAATAATAATAATAATAATAATAAATAATAAATAAAGATAATAATGATAATAATAATAATGATAATAATAATAATCATAATAATAAAATAATAATAATAATAATAATAATAATAATAATAATAATAATATAATAATAATAATGACACAAAATGACAGTCATCGTACCTGAGCAACACGACAGTGGCTTTCGTACACGAGACGTACATCAACGTACCCACTACACTTGTCGTAATCCGCTAGGCTTAAAAAAAAAAAAGGATCGTATGAAATCGCTAATTATCCTACACAGAACGTCCCTTTCACCTTTTATTTTGAGACCATAAATCCCCCAAAATCTTCCACTATGGGATTCACACGATTAATCCTAAATCACCGAACATATTACCTTAGTTATAAGATGAATAATTAATCCCCAGGACGTGTCTCCGTACCCAGGAAGGAGCGAAATAAATAATGAAATCGAACTCCCGCTTGTGGCCAAGATGGCGGTGTGTGTCACCCAGCCCGGCGGCTCAGCTTTCGTACTCTCTTACACAGTTGATGTACACTTAGACATGTCTACCGCTCTAGTGGATAGATTGAAGTCTATTGTGGATATTATCAGTTTGTAAGTAAATTGACGATGGTATAAGTGATGCTATTGGTCTTTAAGTATACTTGTGTGTGTAATATAAGTGATATGACTCGTTTATAAGTATATTAATTGTAATATAAATACTATAATTGTCTAAGTATATTAATTGTAATATAAGTACTATAATTAAGTGTCTAAGTATATTAATTGTAATATAAGTACTATAATTAAGTGTCTAAGTATATTAATTGTAATATAAGTACTATAATCAAGTTTCTAAGTATATTAATTGTAATATAAGTACTATAATTAAGTGTCTAAGTATATTAATTGTAATATAAGTACTATAATCAAGTTTCTAAGTATATTAATTGTAATATAAGTACTATAATTAAGTGTCTAAGTATATTAATTGTAATATAAGTACTATAATCAAGTTTCTAAGTATATTAATTGTAATATAAGTACTATAATCAAGTTTCTAAGTATATTAATTGTAATATAAGTACTATAATCAAGTGTCTAAGTATATTAATTGTAATATAAGTACTATAATTAATTCTCTAAGTATATTAATTGTAATAATAGTGATATAATTAGTCTCAGAAAACTAATCGTAGTATAAGTGAAATTATGAGTTTATAAGTATATCAATCGTAATATAAGTAATATGATTAGTCTATGTGTAAAGTGAGTGAAATATAAGTGATATTACTAAAATGTACTTAAATCAATTGCATTATAAGTAATGTAATTAGACTACTTGAGTACCATGTAAGTGATATAAGTAACATGTACTTATATTAACTGCATTATAAGTAATGTAATTAGACTGCTTGAGTACCATATAAGTGATATAAGTAGTTTGTATATATATATATATATATATATATAATATATATATATATATATTATACTATATATAATTTTTTCTATGTTGGTGGCTCCAAAATCCCACATCAAAGCCACGTCTTAATTGAAATATAGAAAGAAATTATGAAATGGAAAAAGAATAGATGAGAACTATCGAGAATTTCACATCTTAGTGGTGCAAGGAAAGAAGCAGGTATCAAAACGGCCCACCCTTGAGTTGCTGATGGCCACATTAACCATCATGTGACGCAGCAGTTTGCCTGGGACTGCTTGGTCTAAGCTAGTGGTTGGTTGGGGGGCACACAGGCAGCCAGCCCTTGGGAGCAAAAACCAAAGTAATACTTGTAGAAGAAGGGGAAAGTGAACCAACATATTGAGGCGTAGAAAAACCAAAGTAATACTTGTAGAAGGGAAAGTGAACCAACATATTGAGGCAAACCAAAGTAATACTTGTAGAAGAAGGGGAAAGTGAGCCCAACATATTGAGGCGTAGGGCAAAGGGTGGAGGGGGGGGGTCAAGTTTGGAAATTAGCCTGGGATAATTTATAAGTCAGATGGTTTTGGACTTTTAAATCTGTTAAGGAAGGACATAGAGTTAGAACCATCCCAAATATGGGATCAGGACTCCATACATGGACGAAATAATCCCATGTATAAATGGAGCAACAGTTCAGAAGAAGAAAAAGAAGAAGCAATTTCGACATTTTAAAAAGAAAACGTTGATGGGTTGGCCTTGAGTAGGTCCAATGCTGTCCAAATCGCCTCAGCTAAAATGGAAAGAAATACCTTTTGAACTTCAGTCCAATGTTGTGTGTGTGTGTGTGTGTGTGTGTGTGTGTGTGTGTGTGTGTGTGTGTATGTGTGTGAGGCCCTCCTCATACACCACTGCGAAAGCTATACATTGGAAATACAGTGACTCATCCACTGGGACAATTTTTTGCTTCCAATCTTACTATATCTGCTTGAGTTTCGGGATGGGGATCCAATCTTGAAACGTTAGCCCCCTAGACATGTACATGTTACTACAGGAGTTGAAATGTACCTGCGTCGTGAAATCTGTCTATGGTCAAGGATATAGACCCTGCTATACACACACACACATACACACAACACACACACACACACGCACACACACATACAAGGACATGTGTGGTGGTTGCTTTCCAAAAGAGAAAACGGGTCTAGGACGCCCCAAAAGAGGACAATCTTGTATCTCAAAGAAGGAGAATAGAATCTTCTTTGTCTCGGACTGAACAAGAAAGCTGCGAGACAGTCCATTTTTGTGGGGGAAGGTGGTACGATAACCTTGAAGACTCGATCCAGTCCCGTTTGGCCTCGTCCCGGAATCGCAAAAGTGGTTCGTTCACTGAATGCTGATGATTATTATCACCGAGATAGAATGAAAAAAAAAAGGGGGGAAGGGGAATAGTATATATAAAGATGATTATTAAATGGTATAGGGGGGGAAACGTGTGGGAGGGAGGGGGAAAGGGGGGGAAGAAAAGACCCACGACCCCCTCCCGCCCCCCTTCTCTCTACACCACCACCACAGACACAGGGAGTGGAACTCGAGAGCCACCGGTCATATACCTCCCTGGTCCGTGGCTCTGAGAGAGAGAGAGAGAGAGAGAGAGAGAGAGAGAGAGAGAGAGAGAGAAGAGAGAGAGAGAGAGAGAGGAGAGAGTGGGCGCGCGCGTGCCCACACCACCATTAGCGAGGATGACCCAATCCCGCCTTGAACTCCTAATCAACCGCGGTCCCGCGCCTGGCACGCACGCTCTTACCTTCCAATTGTCATTCGCGACGGGGGAAAGACGTCTTCTGTGGCATGCTTGCCGGGTTCTCTTTCTCTCCTTGTACAGATCACAACAAACCTGCTGTTCATCTTATTGTTGCAACAGACGCTCCGTTCAGCTGCTGGGTATGTACGTGTGGGTCTACGATGGAAAGGGATTGTGTGTGTGTGTGTGTCTGTGTGTCAATGTCAGAGCTTCTGCGGGTGAGGTAGGCGCGCTTGCGCGTCCTGCCAAAGACCACGGAACACCTGTAGATAATTACCTTGGGTCATTAAGGCCTAATGATAATTACCTTGGGTCATTAAGGCCTAATGATAATTACCTTAGGTCATTAAAGCCTAATGATAATTACCTTGGGTCATTAAAGCCTAATGATAATTACCTTGGGTCATTAAAGCCTAATGGTAATTACCTTGGGTCATTAAAGCCTAATGATAATTACCTTGGGTCATTAAAGCCTAATGATAATTACCTTGGGTCATTAAAGCCTAATGGTAATTACCTTGGGTCATTAAGGCCTAATGATACTTCCCTTAGGTCATTAAAGCCTAATGATAATTACCTTGGGTCATTAAAGCCTAATGATAATTACCTTGGGTCATTAAAGCCTAATTACCTTGGGTCATTAAGGCCTAATGATAATTACCTTGGGTCATTAAAGCCTAATTACCTTGGGTATTAAGGGTTATTGATAATTACCTTGGGTCATTAAGGCCTAATGATAATTACCTTGGGTCATTAAGGCCTAATGATAATTACCTTGGGTCATTAAGACCTAATGATAATTACTTTGGGTCATCAAGGCCTAATGATAATTACCTTGGGTCATTAAGGCGTAATGATAATTACCTTGGGTCATTAAAACATAATGATAATTACTTTGGGTCATCAAGGCCTAATGATAATTACCTTGTGTCATTAAAGCATAATGATAATTACCTTGGGTCATTAAGGCCTAATGATAATTACCTTGGGTCATTAAAGCCTAATGGTAATTACCTTTGGTCATTAAAGCCTAATGATAATTACCTTGGGTCATTAAAGCCTAATGATAATTACCTTGGGTCATTAAGGCCACACGTCCGGCTTCTCCAGCTGACCATTAACCTAAATAGCCAATAGACGGAATGACTTTCATACACATTCAATTATGTATATTGCTAATGAGTCGGATCATAATATAATTAATTTAACAAGAGTTTAACATTGAATATTTATCCTTATGATACATACATACATGTCCACACACTCACATATACATACCTATACATTTCAACGTATACATATATATATATATATATATATATATATATATATATATATATATATATATATATATATATATATATATATATATATATATATGTACATAATTCATACTTGCTGCCTTTATTCATTCCCGTCGCTACCCCGCCACACATAAAATGACAACCCCCTCCCCCCGCATATGTGCGAGGTAGTGCTAGGAAAAGACAACAAAGGCCCCATTCGTTCACACTCAGTCTCTAGCTGTCATGTAATAATGCACCGAAACCACAGTTCCCTTTCCACATCCAGGCCCCACACAACTTTCCATGGTTTACCCCAGACGCTTCACATGCCCTGGTTCAGTCCACTGACAGCACGTCGACCCCGGTATACCAAATCGCTCCAATTCACTCTATTCTTGCCCTCCTTTCACCCTCCTGCATGTTCAGGCCCCGATCACACAAAATCTTTTTCACTCCATCTTTCCACCTCCAATTTGGTCTCCCTCTTCTCCTCGTTCCCTCCACCTCCGACACATATATCCTCTTGGTCAATCTTTCCTCACTCATCCTCTCCATGTGCCCAAACCACTTCAAAACACCCTCTTCTGCTCTCTCAACCACGCTCTTTTTATTTTCATTAAAATTTGAAGAACTTGAAAATCTGAGAAAAATGCAAGGCTACAGCCTTGGAATTTTCGTGATTTTAATACTTTAATAATAATAATAATAATAATAATAATAATAATAATAATAATAATAATAATAATAATAATAATAATATATTATTATTAATTATATTATTATTATTATTATCTATTATATTATTATTATTATTATTATTATTATTATTATTATTATTATTATTATCATTATCATTAGTATTATTATTAATATCATTATTATTATTATTATCATTATTATTATTATTATTATTATTATTATTATTATTATTATTATATTTATTATTATTATTCATTATTATTATTATTATTCATTATCATTAGTATTATTATTATATCATTATTATTTTTATTATCATTAATTATTATTATATTATTATTATTATTATTATATCATTATTATTATTATTACATATTATTTTATTATTATTATTCATTATATTATTATTATTATTATTTATTATTTTATTATTATTCATTATTATATTATTATTATTATTATTATTATTATATCATTATCATTAGTATTATATAATACATTATTATTATATTATTAATTATTATTATTATTATTATTATATTTATTCACTTATTAATATTATTTATTATTATATTATTATATTATTATATATATTATTATTATATATTATTATTATTATCTTTATTATATTATATTATATTATATTATTATATATTTTATTATTATTATATTATATATATGTCATTACATCATTATAGACGTTGTTCATAGTGAAGTCATATGTGAGGATGTACCATATGTGAACTTGTCATATGTGAACATGTCATATGTAATGTTATTACATATGGATGATATGTACATATGTGTCAGTGACATATAGTGAGTGGGTGATGGGTTCACATTATAATATGTACATATATTAAATAAATAATAATTTCAAATGTAATTTTCTTGCATGAATTATTATATTGTTATATGACAGACGAATTAATTAAAAATATGGTAAGTGTGTGTGTGGGGGGTGTGTAGGTATGTGTGGGTGTGGGGGGTGTATGTATGTGTGTGTGGGGGGTATGTTTATGTGTGTGGGGGTGTATGTATGTGTGTATGTGTGTGGGTGGGGTGTATGTATGTGTGTGTGGGGAGTGTATGTATGTGTGTGTGGGGGGGTGTATGTGTATGTGTGTGGGTGGGGTGTATGTATGAGTATGTGTGTGGGTGGGGTGTATGTATGTGTGTGTGGGGAGTGTATGTATGTGTGTGTGGGGGGTGTATGTATGTTTGTATGTTGGGGGTGTATGTATGTGTGGGTGTGTGTGGGGGTGTATATATGAGTAGTGTGTGGTGTGTGTGTGTGTGTGTGTGTGTGTGTGTGTGTGTGTGCGGCCATCACGCGTCGGGGTTGCCAGACATGACAATCTATAACATCTCCCTAATATTTTTCTTTTCTCTCTCTCTCTCTCTCTCTCTCTCTCTCTCTCTCTCTCTCTCTCTCTCTCTCTCTCTCTCTCTCCTCTCCTCCTTCCTCCTGTATTACCACCGCACGCATGAAGGACCGCGAGTCTTCATAACGATAATAAAAGAGTTATTTATACATTTATCATTATCGTACGCCCTGTGGATGCATTAATTAAATGGATTCAGTTATAGTTATCAAAGCTAAGTGTCTCCAACCCCTCGTTTTCTATTTAGAAATGTTTCCCATACTTTCATAGAAAATGTATTTACGTCTATGATTCCAAAGTGGCCTTTAGAAAACGGTGAAGCAATCAGTTTGTCCAATTTGATAAATTATTTACTTCTATTTTAGAAATGTAGTTAAATAAACTATTTATCATTTAATCCATTAAATTCCATTTCAACTCCTTATTCCGTCAAAAAGAAAACAAAAATATAGAGGAAAATGGAGATAAGGTCATTGATATGAGAATGTCAATAGTGCTGGGTTCGAATCCCATCATTCCCAAACCGCGCGGGAAAGTGCTCAAGCGTTCCAATGTTTACATGGTGATATATGGAAGCCATGGCGCGCCATTAGCTGCCATGGGAAGGTTGACATGGAATTGGACTAACGCCACAATTTGTTAACCTGAGACTCGAACCCATACCCACAGTGGACGTTTGGGCTAACGCCATAATTTGTTAACTTGAGACTCGAACCCATACCCACATTGGACGTATGTGAACAACTCAATTCTTTTTTTCACCACTCCACGTCCTCTAGTCAATGATTAAAAATAAAGTATCACCTATTATTACTTTATTTACCAATTTACTACCTATTACTACGTACCAATTTATCACCTATTAGTTTTTTTTTTACCAATTTACGACTCATACCCTATTTATTTACTCATTTATTCTACTGGTGGCTTTATTTTTAGTTCGAGATCGTGAACCATCTGGCAACTGGGTAAGTAATCCATCCACTTGATTACCCACACCCGGGAGCCACTGGAAAACCTCAAAACTTGTGGTGACCCCCATGTGACCTTCCCGTCTCTCTCTCTCTCTCTCCCACGTGACCTTCCCATCTCTCTCTCTCTCTCTCTCTCTCTCTCTCTCTCTCTCTCTCTCTCTCTCTCTCTCTCTCTCTCTCCCATTCCCAAGGTTGAGCAGTAGCGCCTCCCTGGTCACCAGTCGACCAACCCCCCCCCAGCTCACACAC
>NC_092268.1:7414465-7421965 GCF_036320965.1 Panulirus ornatus
AGAGAGAGAGAGAGAGAGAGAGAGAGAGAGAGAGAGAGAGAGGAGAGGTAAGGTCATGACCCCCACACCCCCACACCAACACGAAATCACCTTCCCACATTCCTTTTCAAATTTCTTCAGGCGAGAAAAAGAGAGAAAAAAAATATATATATGAAAACTTAAAAAGGTAATTTAAGGTAATTAGAGAAAATGGGGGTCACGGAATAGGCCTATTCAATAAGGAAATTTGGAGGCTGAAATAAGCTAGTATGGAGACCAGTCTATCATATCTATTGACCTAATACACTTTAATTACCTTCAAATTACATTCATTCCCTTCCTTAATCATCTAATATATTCTAATATAAATAATTTGGTCTATAATTAATAATCCCCCAATTTGACACCTATTAAATAATTATGTTATTAAATATAATTCAATTTGGCCTTTGGGGTCATTCCATGACGTCAAAAGTAATCCATGACGTCAAAAGTAATCCATGACGTCAAAAGTAATTTCACTTTAGGAGCAATAATAATGTTTTTACTACCTTAAAAAGAAAGATACATCGTCCTACCTAAAGATAACTTTAAAGTAATTGTATACCTTAATGAGGGATACCTTAAACGCCCCCAAAGATACATCGTCCTACCTAAAGATAACTTTAAAGTAATTGTATACCTTAATGAGGGATACCTTAAACGCCCCCAAAGATACATCGTCCTACATAAAGATAACTTTAAAGTAATTGTATACCTTAAGGTGGGATACCTTAAATCCCCAAAGAGAATTGACCTAAAATCCATAACACAATCCCATTATAAAATCCTAAAAGATATGTAATCTAATATAATCACATATGCGATTCAGAAAGGTCAAAATACCATATATAAAAAGGTAATCTATTAATACCATAATCTATTAAAAATAATACATTAAGATACAAAAAAAATTAAAAAAGTTATAATACATTGCGTGGTGGGAATGACTCAATATGATTATGTTAATTAACTTATAATTAAGGTCATTTTTGATGGGTAATTATCAAAGGATAGTCTAATTATGTTGATTACATTGATCTAAGCCATATGAGGCATATGTATCTATCGGTACGGGAGGCACATCTATCTATCGGTACAGTACAACGATAGATTTGTACACGCTCGTGGCGCGCCCATATCTATCATTATCATGCTTAATCGCCGTTTCCCGCGTCGGCGAGGTAGCGCCAGGAAACAGACAAGGAATGGCCCATCCACTCATATACATTTTTTTTTTTTTTTTTATACTTTGTCGCTGTCTCCCGCGTTTGCGAGGTAGCGCAAGGAAACAGACGAAAGAAATGGCCCAACCCCCCCCCCCCCATACACATGTACATACACACGTCCAGACACGCAAATATACATACCTACACAGCTTTCCATGGTTTACCCCAGACGCTTCACATGCCTTGATTCAATCCACTGACAGCACGTCAACCCCTGTATACCACATGACTCCAATTCACTCTATTTCTTGCCCTCCTTTCACCCTCCTGCATGTTCAGGCCCCGATCACACAAAATCTTTTTCACTCCATCTTTCCACCTCCAATTTGGTCTCCCATTTCTCCTCGTTCCTCCACCTCCGACACATATATCCTCTTGGTCAATCTCTCCTCACTCATTCTCTCCATGTGCCCAAACCATTTCAAAACACCCTCTTCTGCTCTCTAAACCATGCTCTTTTTATTTCCACACATCTCTTTTAAACCCTTACGTTACTTACTCGATCAAACCACCTCACACCACACAATTGTCCTCAAACATCTCATTTCCAGCACATCCATCCTCCTGCGCACATCTCTATCCATAGCCCACGCCTCGCAACCATACAGCATTGTTGGAACCACTATTCCCTCAAACAATACCCATTTTTGCTTTCCGAATAATGTTCTCGACTTCCACACATTTTTCAAGGCTCCCAAAATTTTCGCCCCCCCCCACCCTATGATCCACTTCCGCTTCCATGGTTCCATCCGCTGACAGATCCACTCCCAGATATCTAAAACACTTCACTTCCTCCAGTTTTCCCTCCATTCAAACTCAACTCCCAATTGACTTGACCCTCACACCCTACTGTACCTAATAACCTTGCTCTTATTCACATTTACTCTCAACTTTCTTCTTCCACACACTTTACCAAACTCAGTCACCAGCTTCTGCAGTTTCTCACATGAATCAGCCACCAGCGCTGTATCATCAGCGAACAACAATTGACTCACTTCCCAAGCTCTCTCATCCCCAACAGACTTCATACTTGCCCCTCTTTCCAGACTCTTGCATTTACCTCCCTTACAACCCCATCCATAAACAAATTAAACAACCATGGAGACATCACACACCCCTGTCGCAAACCTACATTCACTGAGAACCAATCACTTTCCTCTCTTCCTACACGTACACATGCCTTACATCCTCGATAAAAACTTTTCACTGCTTCTAACAACTTGCCTCCCACACCATATATTCTTAATACCTTCCACAGAGCATCTCTATCAACTCTATCATATGCCTTCTCCAGATCCATAAATGCTACATACAAATCCATTTGCTTTTCTAAGTATTTCTCACATACATTCTTCAAAGCAAACACCTGATCCACACATCCTCTACCACTTCTGAAACCGCACTGCTCTTCCCCAATCTGATGCTCTGTACATGCCTTCACCCTCTCAATCAATACCCTCCCATATAAATTTACCAGGAATAACTCAACAAACTTATACCTCTGTAATTTGAGCACTCACTCTTATCCCCTTTGCCTTTGTACAATGGGACTATGCACGCATTCCGCCAATCCTCAGGCACCTCACCATGAGTCATACATACATTAAATAACCTTACCAACCAGTCAACAATACAGTCACCCCCTTTCTAATAAAATTCCACTGCAATACCATCCAAACCCGCTGCCTTGCCGGCTTTCATCTTCCGCAAAGCTTTTACTACCTCTTCTCTGTTTATCAAATCATTTTCCCTAACCCTCTCACTTTGCACACCACCTCGACCAAAACACCCTATATCTGCCACTCTGTCATCAGACACATTCAACAAACCTTCAAAATACTCATTCCATCTCCTTCTCACATCACCGCTACTTGTTATCACCTCCCCATTTACGCCCTTCACTGAAGTTCCCATTTGCTCCCTTGTCTTACGCACCCTATTTACCTCCTTCCAGAACATCTTTTTATTCTCCCTAAAATTTTACTGATAGTCTCTCACCCCAACTCTCATTTGCCCTTTTTTTTCACCTCTTGCACCTTTCTCTTGACCTCCTGTCTCTTTCTTTTATACTTCTCCCACTCAATTGCATTTCTTCCTGCAAAAATCGTCCAAATGCCTCTCTTCTCTCTTTCACTAATACTCTAACTTCTTCATCCCACCACTCACTACCCTTTCTAAACAGCCCACCTCCCACTCTTCTCATGCCACAAGCATCTTTTGCGCAATCCATCACTGATTCCCTAAATACATCCCATTCCTCCCCGACTCCCCTTACTTCCATTGTTCTCACCTTTTTCCATTCTGTACACAGTCTCTCCTGGTACTTCCCCACACAGGTCTCCTTCCCAAGCTCACTTACTCTCACCACCTTCTTCACCCCAACATTCACTCCTCTTTTCTGAAAACCCATACTAATCTTCACCTTAGCCTCCACAAGATAATGATCAGACATCCCTCCAGTTGCACCTCTCAGCACATTGACATCCAAAAGTCTCTCTTTCGCACGCCTGTCAATTAACACGTAATCCAATAACGCTCTCTGGCCATCTCTCCTACTTACATAAGTTATACTTATGTATATCTCGCTTTTTAAACCAGGTATTCCCAATCATCAGTCCTTTTTCAGCACATAAATCTACAAGCTCTTCACCATTTCCATTTACAACACTGAACACCCATGCATACCAATTATTCCCTCAACTGCCACATTACTCACCTTTGCATTCAAATCACCCATCACTATAACCCGGTCTCGTGCATCAAAACCGCTAACACACTCATTCAGGCTGCTCCCAAAACACTTGCCTCTCATGATCTTTCTTTCTCATGCCCAGGTGCATATGCACCAATAATCACCCACCTCTCTCCTCCAACTTCAATTTTACCCATATTAATCGAGAATTTACTTTCTTACATTCTATCACATACTCCCACAACTCCTGTTTCAGGAGTATTGCTACTCCTTCCCTTGCTCTTGTCCTCTCACTAACCCCTGACTTCACTCCCCAGACATTTCCAAACCACTCTTCCCCTTTACCCTTGAGCTTCGTTTCACTCAGAGCCAAAAATCCAGTTCCTTTCCTCAAACATACTACCTATCTCTCCTTTTTTCACATCTTGGTTACATCCACACACATTTAGGCACCCCAATCTGAGCCTTCGAGGAGGATGATCACTCCCCGCGTGACTCCTTCTTCTGTTTCCCATTTTAGAAAGTTAATACAAGGAGGGGAGGATTTCTGGCCCCCCGCTCCCGTCCCCTCTAGTCGCTTTCTACGACACGCGAGGATACTGTGGAAGTATTCTTTCACCCCTATCCCCAGGGATAATATACATATATATATACATACACACACACACACACACACACACATATGCACATACACACACACACACACACATACATATATATACATATGAAAAATGTAAGAACAATTTAGAAACAAACTTTTAGCTTGAAATGAATGAAAAAAAAAAAATATATAATATACATATACATATATATACATAAAACGCCCATACACGCACGTATACCTACGTATACATGTGCATATCAACATACAGGCATATATATACATACACATATACACAGACAAGTACGTATTCACACTTGCTTGCCTTCATCCATTCCTGGCGCTACCACGCCCCACAGGAGACAGCATCGCTACCTCCCTGCTTCAGCGAGGTAGCTATGTACTACAGCAAGCAACATTGGACAGGCGAAAAACATACTCAGACACAGGCCACCGTGCATGAAATTGGAAACGAATGGACTGGCAATTGATCTATCTCCGCAGTTATGTGTACACCTGAGCCACAGGGAATGAAGGAGGAGTCCAATTGCGAGGAGAGACAGGTTCAGTTCGAGAAAAAGAACGAGTATTATAATCAGGATGGGAGGGGGAGGGAGAAGTGAAGTAAGTGTCTAAAGTGGCTCAGTTGGAGAAAAGGAACGAGCATACAGGCTGAATACAGTACTGTATCATAATACAACAGTACTGATGATATTCACTGAATACAGGCAGAATACAGTACTGTATCATAATACAGTAGTACTGATATTCACTGAATATAGGCAGAATACAGTACTGTATCATAATACAGTAGTATTGATGATATTCACTGAATACAGGCAGAATACAGTACTGTATCATAATACAGTATTACTGATGATATTCACTGAATACAGGCTGAATACAGTAATGTATTAATACAACGATAATAATGATAATTATTCACTGAATCCAGGCTGGATACAATACTGTATCATAATACAACAGTAATGATGAAAATTATATATTGAATCCAGGCTGGATACAATACTGTATCATAATACAGCAGTAATGATGAAAATCATATACTGAATCCAGGCTGAATACAATACTATATCATAATACAGCAGTAATGATGAAAATTATATACTGAATCCAGGCTGAATACAGTACTGTATCATAATACAGCAGTAATGATGGAAATTATATATTGAATCCAGGCTGAATACAGTACTGTATCATAATACAACAGTAATGATGAAAATGATATATTGAATCCAGGCTGAATACAGTACTGTATCATAATACAACAGTAAACATTATGGAACCGTGGATTTTTATGGTAAGCTAAATCGACATATTTAATAAATAACCGAAGATTTAAAATATAATAAATAACCGAAGATTTAAAATATAATAAATAACCAATAATTTAAAATATAATAAATAACCAATAATTTAAAATATATTAATAACCAATAATTTAAAATATAATAAATAACCAATAATTTAAAATATAATAAATAACCAATAATTTAAAATATGATAAATAACCAAAAAATTAAAATATAATAAATAACCAATAATTTAAAATATAATAAAAAACCAATAATTCAAAATATAATAAATAACCAATAATTTAAAATATAATAAATAACCAATAATTTAAAATATAATAAATAACCAATAATCTAAAATATAATACATAACCAATAATTCAAAATATAATGAATAACCAATAATCCAAAATATAATAAATAACCAATAATTTAAAATATGATAAATAACCAATATTTAAAATATAATAAATAACCAATAATTCAAAATATAGTAAATAACCGAAGATTTAAAATATAATAAATAACCAATAATTCAAAATATAATAAATAACCAATAATTTAAAATATAATAAATAACCAATAATTTAAAATATAATAAATAACCAATAATCTAAAATATAATAAACAACCAAAGATTTAAAATATAATAAATAACCAATAATTCAAAATATAATGAATAACCAATAATCTAAAATATAATAACCAATAATTTAAAATATAATAAATAACCAATAATTTAAAATATAATAAATAACCAATAATTCAAAATATAATAACCAATAATTTAAAATATAATAAATAACCAATAATTTGAAATATAATAAATAACCAATAATTTGAAATATAATAAATAACCAATAATTTAAAACATAATGAATAACCAATAATTTAAAATATAATAAATAACCAATAATTTAAGATATAATAAATAACCAATAATTTAAAATATAATAAATAACCAATATTAATAAAATAAAAAAATAACCAATAATTTAAAAATATAGTAAATAAACCAATAATTTAAAAATATAATAAATAACCAATAATTTAAAATATAATAAATAGCAGATCATATAAAAAAAATAAATAACCAATAATTGAAAATAATAATAAATAACAGATAATTTAAAATATAATAAATAACTAATAATTTAAAATATAATAAATAACTAATAACTAAAATATAATAAATAACCAATCATTTAAAATATAATAAATAACCAATAATTTAAAATATAATAAATAACCAATAATTTGAAAATATAATAAAATGACCAATAATTTAAAATATAATAAATAAACAGATAATTTAAAATATAATAAATAACCAATAAACTAAAATATAATAAATAGCAGATAATTTAAAATATAATAAATAACCAATAATTGAAAATATAATAAAATACAGATAATTTAAAATATAATAAATAACTAATAATTTAAAATATAATAACTAATAATTTAAAATATAATAAATAACCAATAATTTAAAATATAATAAATAACCAATTATTTAAAAATAATATAATAACCGATAATTCAAAATATAATAAATAACCAATAATTCAAAATATAATAAATAAACCAATAATTTAAAATATAATAAATAACCAATAATTTAAAATATAATAAATAACCAAT
>NC_092268.1:7429465-7451965 GCF_036320965.1 Panulirus ornatus
AGATTCGAAGAAAGTCTCTCTCTCTCTCTCTCCTCTCTCTCTCTCTCTCTCTCTCTCTATCTATCTATCTATCTATCTATCTATCTAGCTATCTATCTATCTCTCAGATTCGAAGAAAGTCTCTCTCTCTCTCTCTCTCTCTCTTCTCTCTCTCTCCTCTCTCTCTCTCTCTATCTATCTATCTATCTATCTAGCTATCTATCTATCTCTCAGATTCGAAGAAAGTCTCTCTCTCTCTCTCTCTCTCTCTCTCTCTCTCTCTCTCTCTCTCTATCTATCTATCTAGCTATCTATCTATCTCTCAGATTCGAAGAAACTCTCTCTCTCTCTCTCTCTCTCTCTCCTCTCTCTCTCTCTCTCTCTCTCTCTCTCTATCTATCTATCTATCTATCTCTCAGATTCGAAGAAAGTCTCTCTCTCTCTCTCTCTCTCTCTCTCTCTCTCTCTCTCTCTCTCTCTCTCTCTCTCTCTCTCTCTCCCCACGTCTATACCGCGTGACTGAGGAGGGGAGAGAGAGATGGGAGGGGGGCAGGGGGAAGAGGGGAGGGAAAAGAGGGAAGGGAGGGAGGGAAGGTCGTTTAAAGCCCCACCCCTCCCCTTCCCCTCACTCTTCCCCCTCCCCTCACCCTTCCCTCACCCTCCCACCTCCCCTCACCCTCCCTCTTCCCTCCCCCTCCCTCCCTCCCTCCCCTTCCCCTCACTCATCCCCCTTCCCTCCCTCCCTTCCCCTCACCCTCCCCTTTCCCTCCCTGGTCATAAGAGCGTAATGGCCATTGACCCATTTCCCAGAAGGTTACGTCTCCCTCCACGTCATCATCATAATGATGACGTGTGGGTTACGTCATCATTATTATGATCATTATGATCATAATGATGATAATGATCATTATTATGATCATCATAATGATCATTATCATCATTATGATCATAATGATCATTATGATCATAATGATCATTATGATCATAATGATGATAATGATCATTATTATGATCATCATAATGATCATTATGATCATAATGATCATTATGATGATCATAATAATGATCTTTATCATCATTATGATCATAATGATCATTATGATGATCATAATAAGATCATTATCATCTTATGATCATTGATCATTATGATCATAATATCATTATGATGATCATAATAATGATCATTATCATCATTATGATCATCATAATGATCATTATGATCATAATGATCATTATGATCATAATGATCATTATAATCATTATGATCATCATGATCATTATATAAACATCCATACACGCACATATACATATCAACATGTACCTACATATACATACCCAGACATATATACATATATACACATGTATATATTCATACTTGCTTGCCTTCATCCATTCGTGGCGCTACCCCGCCCCACAGGGCTGGCGACGAGAATGGATGAAAGCAGACAGTATGAATTATGTACATGTGTATATATGTATATATGTCTGTGTATGTATATATATGTATACGTTGAGATGTATAGGTATGTATATGTGCTGTATGTGGACGTGTATGTATATACATGTGTATGTGGGTGGGTTGGGCCATTCTTTCGTCTGTTTCCTTGCGCTACCTCGCTGACGCGGGAGACGGCGATCAGATATGGTTATTTCTCTCCCGGCAAATTATCGCCGTACATCAAAGCGGCAAAATAATCCTATATGGCTGTTATGCCGTTGTAGACCCGAAGCGTCACCTTGTCAACAAACGGTGACGTCATGACGGGCCGTGACGTCACGGATGTTTCATGGGAGAAAGGGAGGGGGTGCGTGTGAGTGATGGGGAAGGGGGGGAAGGGGGTTAAGGAGCGCGATAGATAGAGATAGATAGGTAATTAGATGGACTAATGTATAGATAGATAGATAAGGAAACAGATAGATAGATAAAAAAAAAAAACTACCCACATATTGTCTTGCTCACCAAGATGGCAACATTCATCGCTAAATATCAAATGACAACATTTATCACTCCGGTAATCCTTTTTTTTCCTTTTGATCATTTTTAATCAGTTTATTAATCCACCATAAAACGAAAACATACCATAGTTAATCACTACATTGATTAATTAGAATAAATACAGTCGTATTTAACGAGTAATTCAAATACAATGATATATTCTAAAATACAACGATTAATTTATTTAATGTCAAAAATGATTAATATTTGGATCCCTATTCATCGAAATTGATCAATACATCACTTCGCTAAGGAGGGGGAAAAAAAAAACAAGTACGATAGCATACTTAAAGGGAAATAATTACCATATTCAATCATAGGGGAACAAAAGGTGGGTCAGGGGGAGAGAAAAAGAAAACGGAAAGTCTGCTCTTTTCCCATCACAACAAATGATAATACACAGATCAGCGCTGGGCCGCTGGCTGATGGCGCTACCATGACAACGGGGGAGAGAGAGAGAGAGAGAGAGAGAGAGAGACAGAGAGAGACAGAGAGAGACAGAGAGAGAGAGAGAGAGAGAGAGACAGAGAGAGAGACAGAGAGAGAGACAGAGAGAGAGAGAGAGGCTACA
Source organism: Panulirus ornatus (assembly GCF_036320965.1). Classification (NCBI taxonomy): domain Eukaryota; kingdom Metazoa; phylum Arthropoda; class Malacostraca; order Decapoda; family Palinuridae; genus Panulirus; species Panulirus ornatus. The sequence goes on from NC_092268.1 coordinate 7,432,012, forward strand.
GGGTAGTGTGTGTGTGTGTGTGTGTGTCAATACACATCTATCAACACAAACATGTATTGTGGTGTGACACACACACACGCACACACACTCACACACACACATTGAAGGTTTTAAAGTATATATTCCAATAGGATTTATGTTTTCCACAATATTATTCAATTTATATATATACATACATACATATATATATATATATATATATAATATATATATATATATAATATATATATATATATATATATATTATTTTTTTTTTATTATACTTTGTCGCTGTCTCCCGCGTTTGCGAGGTAGCGCAAGGAAACAGACGAAAGAAAAGGCCCAACCCCCCCCCCATACACATGTATATACATACGTCCACACACGCAAATATACATACCTACACAGCTTGCCATGGTTTACCCAGACGATTCACATGCCTTGATTCAATCCACTGACAGCACGTCAACCCGGTATACCACATCGCTCCAATTCACTCTATTCCTTGCCCTCCTTTCACCCTCCTGCATGTTCAGGCCCCGATCACACAAAATCTTTTTCACTCCATCTTTCCACCTCCAATTTGGTCTCCCTTTCTCCTCGTTCCCTCCACCTCCGACACATAATATCCTCTTGGTCAATCTTTCCTCACTCATTCTCTCCATGTGCCCAAACCACTTCAAAACACCCTCTTCTTCTCTCTCAACCACGCTCTTTTATTTCCACACATCTCTCTTACCCTTACGTTACTCACTCGATCAAACCACCTCACACCACACATTGTCCTCAAACATCTCATTTCCAGCACATCCATCCTCCTGCGCACAACTCTATCCATAGCCCACGCCTCGCAACCATACAACATTGTTGGAACACTATTCCTTCAAACATACACATTTTTGCTTTCCGAGATAATGTTCTCGACTTCCACACATTCTTCAAGGCCCCCAGAATTTTCGCCCCCTCCCCCACCCTATGATCCACTTCCGCTTCCATGGTTCCATCCGCTGCCAGATCCACTCCCAGATATCTAAAACACTTCACTTCCTCCAGTTTTTCTCCATTCAAACTCACCTCCCAATTGACTTGACCCTCAACCCTACTGTACCTAATAACCTTGCTCTTATTCACATTTACTCTTAACTTTCTTCTTCCACACACTTTACCAAACTCAGTCACCAGCTTCTGCAGTTTCTCACATGAATCAGCCACCAGCGCTGTATCATCAGCGAACAACAACTGACTCACTTCCCAAGCTCTCTCATCCCCAACAGACTTCATCCTTGCCCCTCTTTCCAAAACTCTTGCATTCACCTCCCTAACAACCCCATCCATAAACAAATTAAACAACCATGGAGACATCACACACCCCTGCCGCAAACCTACATTCACTGAGAACCAATCACTTTCCTCTCTTCCTACACGTACACATGCCTTACATCCTCGATAAAAACTTTTCACTGCTTCTAACAAATTTCCTCCCACACCATATATTCTTAATACCTTCCACAGAGCATCTCTATCAACTCTATCATATGCCTTCTCCAGATCCATAAATGCTACATACAAATCCATTTGCTTTTCTAAGTATTTCTCACATACATTCTTCAAAGCAAACACCTGATCCACACATCCTCTACCACTTCTGAAACTACACTGCTCTTCCCCAATCTGATGCTCTGTACATGCCTTCACCCTCTCAATCAATACCCTCCCATATAATTTACCAGGAATACTCAACAAACTTATACCTCTGTAATTTGAGCACTCACTCTTATCCCCTTTGCCTTTGTACAATGGCACTATGCACGCATTCCGCCAATCCTCAGGCACCTCACCATGAGTCATACATACATTAAATAACCTTACCAACCAGTCAACAATACAGTCACCCCCTTTTTTAATAAATTCCACTGCAATACCATCCAAACCTGCTGCCTTGCCGGCTTTCATCTTCCGCAAAGCTTTTACTACCTCTTCTCTGTTTACCAACTCATTTTCCCTAACCCTCGCACTTTGCACACCACCTCGACCAAAAAACCCTATATCTGCCACTCTATCATCAAACACATTCAACAAACCTTCAAAATACTCACTCCATCTCCTTCTCACATCACCATATATATATATATATATATATATATATATATATATATTATATATATATATATATATATATATATATATATATATACTAAGTTACATAGACCAATATACATCACATTGCCAAAACTATAACATATATTCTCTAATAATAATAACAATAATAATAATAATGATAATAATGATAATTATAGAAATAAAAATTATATCTGAAAAAAATTATCTTACAAAATAAAACATTTCTCAAGTCACGTCCGGTAACATTAATATTATATAGTTTACAGTAAAGTAACGCGTTACCTGCATAGAAAATGGGGTCAAGGAAGAGCCCGTGTTATATCAAAATGAACAACAGAATATGTGATGAAGGGGAAGAAAAAAAAATCATCCTACAGAAAAATACAGAAATTCAAATCAAAATGGAAAATTGATCTCAATCTAAAATGGAAAACCAATTCTAGTTTAAAATGGAAAATTAAATTGAATTTACAGTGGAAAATTAATTTTAATCTAAAATGGAAAATTAAGTTTAGTTTAAAATGGAGATTTATTTTCAATTTAAAATGAAAAACCAATTTTGATTTAAAATGAAAAATTAATTTCATTTCAAAATGGAAAATTGATTTGAATTCAAAATGGAAAATTTATTTTTAATATGAAATGGGGGATTAATTTGAGTTTAAACTGGAAAATCAATTTTAATTCAAATGGAAAAGTTGATTCTAATCTAGAATGGAAAATTGATTTCTATCTTTAATTTTAATATGGAAAATCCATTTTAATCTAAAATGGAAAATGAATTCTATTTCAAAACGAAAAATGAATTCTAACTGAACTACATCATTGATAAAAATCATATCTGTAGGAATGATTGGCAAAGAAAATGGGATGTAGGAAGTCCATCTATGTCCAAGGGGTCGTACCGTCGTGCTCAAGGGGCCTACTTTACCAGCACTTAGAAAACAGCCTACTTTATCAGTACTTACACAGCCCACTTATGAAATAAGGGTGGGAAGGGGGAGAAGGAGGAGGGAGGAGGGAGGAGACTTCCTCCTCCTCCTCCTCCACCCAGGGCCCGCGCGGCTATATAAGGCCTGGAGCGTCCGGCCCAGAGCGTCAGTCCAGCTCGGGCAGTCAAACAGGCCGGACCACGCTCGTCCTCCCATTCCATTTCCAACGTCGGAATTTGGCCCCTAAAACCACCCACCGCTTGCGTAAAAGCCCAGTGTAGTGATTAATCTAAGTGTCTACTATATACTTAAACACTTATACGTGACTTAAGTGGGGGATATAGGGGTGAGAAAGGGAGAAATATCATCCCGAAGTGGTTTAAGCAGCGAATCTCGTTTCCAAGCACAGGAAAAAAGGAGAAAAATCTCGCCTCTATTTTTGAGAGGAAGTCTTGATCCTGAGCGTCAGCTGGAGGCTTCACCAGGGTTTTCGAGAAGTGAAAACCCTCCGGGGTTTCTAGGAGAAACCGAAACCCCCCTGAGGCCAGGGAGGGGTGGTTGTTCTTCCCCCACGCGCCTAGAACACCGGAGAACAACGACGGGTGAACGAGAGAACAACAGAAAACGTAAATCAAGCGCGTTTTTTGGCGTTCGAAACCAATTTACTTCTATTCCCCCGCCCGCCCCCCCTCTTCCTTCAAAATGAACCTTAGTCGATTTAGAGAACATTAGAACCGAACGTTCTTAAAAAGAAAACCACGCCCCCGGTGAGGAGAAAAGACTTGGGGGAGGAAAGGGACGACACTCATCCAAGCCAGCTGCAATAGGGGGTGTCAGGGGGCGAAAAGACTTGGGACACTCATCCAAGCCAGGTGCAATAGGGGTGTCAGGGGGAGAAAAGACTTGAGGGGGAGACACTCATACAAGCCAGCTGCATAGGGGGTGTCAGGGGGTGGTGGACACTCATCCAAGCCAGCTGCAATAGGGGGTGTCAGGGGGCGAAAAGACTTGGGACACTCATCCAAGCCAGCTGCATAGGGGGTGTCAGGGGGTGAAAAGACTGGGGAGGACACTCATCCAAGCCAGCTGCAATAAGGGGTGTCAGGGGGTGGTGGACACTCATCCAAGCCAGCTGCAATAGGGGGTGTCAGGGGGCGAAAAGACTTGAGGGGGAGACACTCATCCAAGCCAGCTGCAATAGGGGGTGTCAGGGGGTGAAAAGACTTGGGAGGACACTCATCCACGCCAGCTGCATAGGGGGTGTCAGGGGGTGAAAAGACTGGGGACGACACTCATCCAAGCCAGCTGCAATAGGGGGTGTCAGGGGGTGGTGGACACTCATCCAAGCCAGCTGCAATAGGGGGTGTCAGGGGGAGAAAAGACTTGGGGGGACACTCATCCAAGCCAGCTGCAATAGGGGGTGTCAGGGGGTGAGGAAGAAGAAGTGCGTGTGTTTGGAAAATATGAAGGAGAACAAGTTAGTCATCTTGGGCGCGGGCGGTGTGGGCAAGACATCTTTGGTACTCCAGTTTCTCCAAGGCTTCTTCTCGCCTACGTACAAGCCTACGGTGGAAGATTGCTACAGTCATACACTACAGCTGCCCAGTGAGTTAATTGGCCCCCTCCTTGTTCGACACCCCCAACGATCGTTGGGTAGTTTGTGTGGGGGGGGGTGTGGGGTTAGTAGTTGTGGGTAGTTAATGGGTTTTCTGTAATGACTGTACGGGTAAAGGGATTGTACACTGTTAGGTTAAGGGGTTTTGTGTACTTACTGTACGGGGGAAGGGGATGTACAGTGGTTGGGGCCCCCCCCCATCTCTTGTACTGTACGGGGAAGGGGGTTTGTACACTGGTGGGGCCCCCCCATCTCTTGTACTGTACGGGGAAGGGGGTTTGTACACTGGTTGGGGCCCCCCCATCTCTTGTACTGTACGGGGAAGGGGGTTTGTACACTGGTTGGGGCCCCCATCTCTTGTACTGTACGGGGAAGGGGGTTTGTACACTGGTTGGGGCCCCATCTCGTACTGTACGGGGGTGGGGGTTACGGGGAAGGGGGTTGTAAAATGGTTGGGGGCCCCCCATCTCTTGTACTGTACGGGGAAGGGGGTTGTACACTGGTGGGGGCCCCCATCTCTTGTACTGTACGGGGAAGGGGGTTGTACACTGGTGGGGCCCCCCATCTCTTGTACTGTACGGGGAAGGGGGTTGTACACTGGTGGGGCCCCCCATCTCTTGTACTGTACGGGGGAAGGGGGTTGTACACTGGTTGGGGGCCCCCCATCTCTTGTACTGTACGGGGAAGGGGGGTTGTACACTGGTTGGGGCCCCCCATCTCTTGTACTGTACGGGGGAAGGGGATGTACACTGGTGGGGGCCCCCATCTCTTGTACTGTACGGGGGAAGGGGGTTGTACACTGGTGGGGGCCCCCCATCTCTTGTACTGTACGGGGAAGGGGGTTGTACACTGGTGGGGGCCCCATCTCTTGTACTGTACGGGGAGGGGGTTGTACACTGGTGGGGCCCCCATCTCTTGTACTGTACGGGGGAAGGGGGTTGTACACTGGTGGGGGCCCCATCTCTTGTACTGTACGGGGAGGGAGTTCTACACTGGTGGGGGCCCCATCTCTTGTACTGTACGGGAAGGGAGTTCTACACTGGTGGGGCCCCCATCTCTTGTACTTTCTCTGAAATCATACGACATTTATAATACCTGTATGATGTCTATTTCACACTGTAATCATCCAAAGTTCGATGTATATCAACTGAATGTTCTATTTCTCTCTTGTGTCTCCCCTGATGATGTGATTATGACACGAAAGTGCACTTGGGAACGTTTCGTGTTTCATTTTCCCCGTGGACTCATAGGAATATATATACATACACACACACAACACACACACACACACACACACACATATATATATATATATATATATATATATATATATATATATATATATATATATATATATATACAGTTCTCTGTCTCCTCTGATTGGTGGAAAACCTTGAAAGATGTGAATGTCACCACTTACTCCTCCGTTTTCTATGGCCGGTCATTTTTAAGAGCCTCTATCCTAGTCATTCCAATCTTTGTTGCCCTCCTCTGGACCTTCTCTATTAGCTCTATGAGCTTTGGACATATGGAGGATATGGACAGCATGTTGGCTCAATATCTTCCCTTTGTCTATATACTTGAAAGTCTATTCTCATATCTATCAGAATGGAACTCAGGCGATAGATAAGGGTTCATGTCAACTCCCAGCTCCCTCTCTCCCTCACACACATACATAAAGATTCCAATCCTGGTTCATTCCTTATTTCTATTCATGACATCGGCATCATCTGCAAACATATTTAGGTATGAGTTCACTCCTTCTGTCAGGGTTCGAACCCCTGCAGTACGCCAATTGCGAAACTCAAAACCAATTTGCGAAAGAGGTTCCACTTTACATACGTCCTTTGTTCCCTTTTCATAAAGATAATAATCCATTGGAGGAATCTCTTCCATATTCCTGTGTTAAGACCCAGTTTTCCTTCCAATCTAATGTGCGGTCAAGGGTCAAATGCTTTCTCACAGTCCAAATACAGAAGATCTCTTCCTTACTCCTGCCTCCAGACCCAGTTTTTCTTCCAATCTAATGTGCGGTCAAGGGTCAAATGCTTTCTGGCAGTCCAAATACAGAATATCTCTTCCTTATTCACAACTTGAGATCCAGTTTCCCTTCCGTCCTACTGTGCGGCCAAGGGTCAAATGCTTTCTGGCAGTCCAAATACAGAAGATCTCTTCCTTATTCACGACTTAAGATCTAGTTTCTCTTCCATTCTACTGTGCGGTCAAGGGTCAAATGCTGTCTCGTAGTCCAAATACAGAAGATCTCTTTCTTATTCCTGCCTCCAGACCCAGTTTTTCTTCCAATCTAATGTGCGGTCAAGGATCAAATGCTTTCTGACAGTCCAAATACAGAAGATCTCTTCCATATTCCTGCCTTAAGACCTAGTTTCCCTTCCAATCTAATGTGCGGTCAAGGGTCAAATGCTTTCTGACAGTCCAAATACAGAAGATCTCTTCCATATTCCTGCCTTAAGATCTAGTTTCTCTTCCATCCTACTGTGCGGTCAAGGGTCAAATGCTGTCTCGTAATCCAAATACAGAAGATCTCTTTCTTATTCCTGCCTCCAGACCCAGTTTTTCTTCCAATCTAATGTGCGGTCAAGGGTCAAATGCTTTCTGGCAGTCCAAATACAGAATATTTCTTCCTTATTCACAACTTGAGATCCAGTTTCTCTTCCATCCTACTGTGCGGCCAAGGGTCAAAAGCTTTCTGGCATTCCAAATGCAGAAGATCTGCAGAGCCCACTCTCGCGTGGATATCTAACATATTGGATACACATGGTCAATTTCCTGTCGACCCATATGATATTCAACTTAAGCAGCCTTTCCTTCACATCTGTCTGTGTGTCATTAACCATCTGTGTCTACTTGAACAGTACAGGGATAAGACCTTAACCCCATTTTCTTTACTTAAGTTTGGTAACCAGTTTGAGAGTAATTACGGTGTTTACAGTTCCCCAAAGACCTAAAATGACTCTTGGCAATTAAGACATACTAATTACTATCTAACATTTGCCCTAAAGAAAGAAATACAGAGAAATTACATAATACACATCATTTCTCACTGTATTTCCCCATATTTACATAATACAAGTAAAATCATTATATGAGTAATGGCTTTTTATACAGTTAAAGGTCATAAGAACATGACTTAGGGTCAAAGGTCATGCTGAGGTGACCTGAGGTCAAAGGTCACACTAACGTGACCTGGGGTCAAAGGTCATGCTAACGTGACCTGAGGTCAAAGGTCATGCTAAGGTGACCTGGGGTCAAAGGTCATGCTTACGTGACCTGAGGTCAAAGGTCATGCTTACGTGACCTGGGGTCAAAGGTCACACTATCGTGACCTGAGGTCAAAGGTCACACAAACGTGACCTCTTCTGAGTCACAGGTCACACCAACGTGACCTCTTAGCGGGTCAAAGGTCACACCAATGGCCTCTTATGGCGGTCAAAGGTCACTATTTCATCATGACACCTTACAGGGTCAGAGGTCATATTACCATGAACACTTACAGTCAGTCGTCATATGAGTGACTTAATAAGGGGGTCAAAATACATTGACCTCTGTCGGTTTGCAGCAGGGGTGTGTGATGTCTCCATGGTGGTTTAATCTGTTTATGGATGGGGTGGTTAGGGAGGTGAATGCAAGAGTTTTGGAGAGAGAGGGGCAAGTATGCAGTCTGTTGGGGATGAGAGAGCTTGGGGAAGTGAGTCAGTTGTTGTTCGCTGATGATACAGCGTTGGTGGCTGATTCATGTGAGAAACTGCAGAAGCTGGTGACTGAGTTTGGTAAAGTGTGTGAAAGAAGAAAGTTAAGAGTAAATGTGAATAAGAGCAAGGTTATTAGTTACAGTAGGGTTGAGGGTCAAGTCAATTGGGAAGTAAGTTTGAATGGAGAAAGATTGGAGTAAGTAAAGTGTTTTAGATATCTGGGAGTGGATCTGTCAGCGGATGGAAACATGGAAGCGGAAGTGAGTCATAGGGTGGGGGAGGGGGCGAAGTTTCTGGGAGCGTTAAAGAATGTGTGGAAGGCGAGAACGTTATCTCGGAAAGCAAAAATGGGTATGTTTGAAGGAATAGTGGTTCCAACAATGTTGTATGGTTGCGAGGCGTGGGCTATGGATAGAGTTGTGCGCAGGAGGATGGATGTGCTGGAAATGAGATGTTTGAGGACAATGTGTGGTGTGAGGTGGTTTGATCGAGTAAGTAACGTAAGGGTAAGAGAGATGTGTGGAAATAAAAAGAGCGTGGTTGAGAGAGCAGAAGAGGGTGTTTTGAAATGGTTTGGGCACATGGAGAGAATGAGTGAGGAAAGATTGACCAAGAGGATATATGTGTCAGAGGTGGAGGGAACGAGGAGAAGTGGGGGACCAAATTGGAGGTGGAAAGATGGAGTGAAAAAGATTTTGTGCGATCGGGTCTTGAACTTACAGGAGGGTGAAAGGCGTGCAAGGAATAGAGTGAATTGGAACGATGTGGTATACCGGGGTCGACGTGCTGTCAATGGATTGAACCAGGGCATGTGAAGCGTCTGGGGTAAACCATGGAAAATTCTGTGGGGCCTGGATGTGGAAAGGGACTGTGGTTTCGGTGCATTATACATGACAGCTAGAGACTGAGTGTGAACAAATGTGGTGGCCTTTGTTGTCTTTTCCTAGCGCTACCTCGCGCACATGCGGGGGGAGGGGGAGGACTATTCCCTGTGTGGCGGGGTGGCGACGGGAATGGATGAAGGCAGCAAGTATGAGTGTATACATGTGTATATATGTATATGTCTATGTATGTATATGTATGAATATGTGCATGTATGGGTGTTTATGTACATATATATGTGTCTATGATTGGATGGGCCATTCCTCGTCTGTTTCCTGGCGCTACCTCGCTGACGCGAGAAACACCAATTATTATTATAATAATAATAATAATAATAATAATAATAATAATAATAATAATAATAATAATAATAATAATATTTTACCATTAAACATTTTTCCCCCAAAAATGAGTGAAAACCCCCATACCTCTCTTACACACCCCATTTTCTCTCTTACACACCCCATTTTCTCTCTTACACACTCCATTTTCTCTCTTACACACTCCGTTTTCTCTCCCACACCCCATTTTCTCTCACACACCCCATGTTCTCTCTTACACACTCCATTTTCTCTCTTACACACCCCATTTTCTCTCTTATACACCCCATTTTCTGTCTTACACACCCCATTTTCTCTCTTACACACCCCATTTTCTCTCTTACACACTCCATCTTCTCTCTCACACACCCCATTTTCTCTCTAACACACCCCATCTTCTCTCTTACACACCCCATTTTCTCTCTTACACACCCCATTTTCTCTCTTACACACCCCATTTTCTTTGTTATCAGTTACCCAGAGTCTCCATTCTATCGTCTATTGCGTTTCCATTCTATCGTCTATTGAGTCTCCAATCTATCGTCTATCGAGTCTCCATTCTATCGTCTACTGAGTCTCCATTCTATCGTCTATCGAGTCTCCATTCTATCGTCTATCGAGTCTCCAATCTATCGTCTACTGAGTCTCCATTCTATCATCTATTGAGTCTCCATTCTATCGTCTATCGAGTCTCCATTCTATCGTCTATCGAGTCTCCATTCTATCGTCTATTGAGTCTCCATTCTATCGTCTACTGAGTCTCCAATCTATCGTCTATTGAGTCTTCATTCTATCGTCTATTGAGTCTCCAATCTATCGTCTACTGAGTCTCCAATCTATCGTCTATTGAGTCCCAATTCTATCGTCTACTGAGTCTCCAATCTATCGTCTATTGAGTCTCCATTCTATCGTCTATTGAGTCTCCATTCTATCGTCTATCGAGTCTCCAATCTATCGTCTATCGAGTCTCCAATCTATCGTCTATCGAGTCTCCATTCTATCGTCTATCGAGGGGGGAGACTCTCTCTCTCTCTCTCTCTCTCTCTCTCTCTCTCTCTCTCTCTCTCTCTCTCTCTCTCTCTCTACGTCATCAGTTTATATAATCATCTAAATTCGTCTTGGTCGTCCGGATTTACATATATAAACTGCATATTTTGGCAAACGCATCAGGATTTGGTGAGGAACGGGAATAGGATTCGAACCCGTCTCCTTTCATGGGAATTGGCAGTCTCCCAGTGAACCTAAACTTAAATTCTAGGTCTTATGATCTCTCTCTCTCTCTCTCTCTCTCTCTCTCTCTATCTCTATCTATCTATCTATCTATCTATCTCTCTCTATCTCTATCTCTCTCTCTATCTATCTATCTATCTCTTTATATATATATAATATATATATATAATATATAATATATTATAATATATATATATATATATATATATTTATGTGTGTGTGTGTGTGTGTGTTTGTGTGTGTGACGGGGTGGCGACGGAATGGATGAAGGCAGCAAGTATGAATATGTACATGGGTATATATGTCTGTGTATGTATATGTATGTTGAAATGTATAGGTATGTATATGTGCGTGTGCGGACGTGAATGTATATACATGTGTATGTGGGTGGGTTGGGCCATTCTTTCGTCTGTTTCCTTGCGCTACCTCGCTAACGCGGGAGACAGCGATTATGTATATAATAATGATAATATATATATATATATATAATATATATATATATTATATATATATATATATATATATATATAAGGGTCGTAAGACAAGGAGCAAATGGGAACTTCAGTGAAGGGCGTAAATGGGGAGGTGATAACAAGTAGTGGTGATGTGAGAAGGAGATGGAATGAGTATTTTGAAGGTTTGTTGAATGTGTCTGATGACAGAGTGGCAGATATAGGTGTTTTGGTCGAGGTGGTGTGCAAAGTGAGAGGTTAGGGAAAATGATTTGGTAAACAGAGAAGAGGTAGTAAAAGCTTTGCGGAAGATGAAAGCCGGGAAGGCAGCAGTTTGGATGGTATTGCAGTGGAATTTATTAAAAAAGGGGGTGACTGTATTTTTGACTGGTTGGTAAGGTTATTTAATGTATGTATGACTCATGGTGAGTGCCTGAGGATTGGCGGAATGCCTGCATAGTGCCATTGTACAAAGGCAAAGGGGATAAGAGTGAGTGCTCAAATTACAGAGGTATAAGTTTGTTGAGTATTCCTGTAAATTATATGGGAGGGTATTGATTGAGAGGGTGAAGGCATGTACAGAGCATCAGATTGGGAAGAGCAGTGTGGTTTCAGAAGTGGTAGAGGATGTGTGGATCAGGTGTTTGCTTTGAAGAATGTATGTGAGAAATACTTAGAAAAGCAAATGATTTGTATGTAGCATTTATGGATCTGGAGAAGGCATATGATAGAGTTGATAGAGATGCTCTGTGGAAGGAAATTAAGAATATATGGTGTGGGGAGGCAATTGTTAGAAGCAGTGAAAAGTTTTTATCGAGGATGTAAGGCATGTGTACGTGTAGGAAGAGAGGAAAGTGTTTGGGTTTTCTCAGTGAATGTAGGTTTGCGGCAGGGGTGTGTGATGTCTCCATGGTTGTTTTAATTTGTTTATGGATGGGGTTGTTAGGGAGGTGAATGCAAGAGTCCTGGAAAGAGGGGCAAGTATGAAGTCTGTTGGGGATGAGAGAGCCTGGGAAGTGATCAGTGTTGTTCGCTGATGATACAGCGCTGGTGGCTGATTCATGTGAGAAACTGCAGAAGCTGGTGACTGAGTTTGGTAAAGTGTGGGGAAGAAGAAAGTTAAGAGTAAAATGTGAATAAGAGCAAGGTTATTAGGTACAGTAGGGTTGAGGGTCAAGTCAATTGGGAGGTAAGTTTTGAATGGAGAAAAACTGAGGAAGTGAAGTGTTTTAGATATCTGGGAGTGGATCTGGCAGCGGATGGAACCATGGAAGCGGAAGTGGATCATGGGGTGGGGAGGGGGCGAAAATTTTGGAGCCTTGAAAAATTGTGGAAGTCGAGAACATTATCTCGAAAGCAAAAATGGGTATGTTTGAAGGAATAGTGGTTTCCAACAATGTTGTATGGTTGCGAGGCGTGGGCTATGGATAGAGTTGTGCGCAGGAGGATGGATGTGCTGGAAATGAGATGTTTGGGGACAATGTGTGGTGTGAGGTGGTTTGATCGAGTAAGTAACGTAAGGGTAAGAGAGATGTGTGGAAATAAAAAGAGCGTGGTTGAGAGAGCAGAAGAGGGTGTTTGAAATGGTTTGGGCACATGGAGAGAATGAGTGAGGAAAGATTGACCAAGAGGATATATGTGTCGGAGGTGGAGGAACGAGGAGAAGAGGGAGACCAAATTGGAGGTGGAAAGATGGAGTGAAAAAGATTTTGTGTGATGGGGGCCTGAACATGCAGGAGGTGTAAGGAGGGCAAGGAATAGAGTAAATTTGGGAGCGATGTGGTATACAGGGGTTGACGTGCTGTCAGTGGAGTGAATCAAGGCATGTGAGGCGTCTGGGGTGGACCATGGAAAGCTGTGTAGGTATGTATACACGTGTGTGGACATGTGTATGTACATGTGTATGGGGGGGGGGGTTGGGCCATTTCTTTCGTCTGTTTCCTTGCGCTACCTCGCAAAACGCGGGAGACAGCGACAAAGTATAAAAAAAAAAAAAAAAAAAAAAAAAAAAAATATATATATATATATAATATATATGGCGAGAATCATCTTCATGTTTCGTCTAAAGAAAACGGGAGACCGGGTGAACGAACATTTTGAGATAAAAATCAATAACTCTATGAGGAAAAAAAATAATTTTCTTATTTTAGACTAAAAACTTTGGACTTCGATGAGGCAGCTACACAAAGTGCCAAAGTATTCAACCCAAGTCTGATTCCAAACACCACTTTAGGGCATCATCTTCAAACTTCCGTGGAAAAAATTTTCAAGTACGCTCAATATTTTTGGAACGCTATAGACTTAAACTCCCAAACTATAGGCGTAAATCTTCAACCAAAGTCATAAACAAGTAAATATTCAATATGGACCACATTCACCACACAAAATAAATTTGAGAGAGATTATTAAAAATAAAAAGGGAGGGGGTGGAACATATCATTGGTGTTGGAGTTTGGAAGTGTTTGAAGTGGTTCACCCACTCCCTAAGCTGCCAGGGTCTGGGGTTATTAATTTTTTTTTACGTGGTTTTATTTTATTTCTTTTTTTTTTTTTTTGGGGGGGGGGGAGATGAGACGCCGCTCCTCTGGTACAAGAGAATTTCCTGTTCAAATTATTTCCAAAGTGCGAGGGAGATTGGAGAGAGAAGAGAGAGAGAGAGAGAGAGAGAGAGAGAGAGAGAGAGAGAGAGAGAGAGAGAGAGATTTGACGTGGGAGTTTAAATGAGGGAGGTTTCGGAGCCTGGTTTGCATATTTTCTCTCTTCTCTCTCTCATCTCTCAAATTTTCCTCTCCTCTCTCACTCGTTCTCTCACCTCTCTTCATCTCCTCTCTCTCTCTCTCTCTCTCCTCCCTCCTCCTCCTCCTCCTCCTCCCACCTCCTCCTTCTTCTCTCTCTCTCTCTCTCTCTCGCTCTCTCTCTCTCTCCATCTCCTCTCTTCTCTCTCTCCTTCCTCTTCTTCTTCTTTCTTCTCTCTCTCTCTCCTCTCTCTTCTCTCTCTCTCTCTCTCTCTCTCTCATCTAACCGTTCTGTTCTGTTCTCTAAGATGTTCTTCATCGCCCATTCTCTCGTTGTGAAGAACTGATCCTTTTTTTGTGTGTGTTCTCCTTCAAGAACTTCAAGTTGTTCACTTGTTCAGTTCTAAGTTACTGGCCACGTTTTATATACATATACATGCAGGAGGGTGCAAGGCGTGCAAGGAATAGAGTCAATTGGAACGATGTGGTATACCGGGATCGACGTGCTGTCAATGGATTGAACCATGAACATGCAGGAGGGTGAAAGGCATGCAAGGAATAGAGTGAATTAGAACGATGTGGTATACCGGGGTCGACGTGCTGTCAATGGATTGAACCAGGGCATGTGAAGCGTCTGGGGTAAACCATGGAAAGTTGTGTGGGGCCTGGATGTGGAAAGGGAGCTGTGGTTTCGGTGCATTATGACATGACAGCTAGAGACTGAGTGTGAGCGAATGTGGCCTTTGTTGTCTTTTCCTAGCGCTACCTCGCGCACATGCTAGGGGAGGGAGGGGGTCGTTATTTCATGTGTGGCGGGGTGGCGACGGGAATGGATGAAGACAGCAAATATGGAAATGTGCATGTGTATATATCTATATGTCTGTATATGTATATGTATGTATACGTTGAAATGTATATGTATGTATATTGCTTAATTGGTCAATTTCACCATTCCCATCAACTACCCTTCAACTACTTTTCGACCAATGAGAACGGAGCACAGGCGACCAATGAGAATCCAGCAATGCTTCCTTAGGCAGCAGGAGTGCCAACACCTACATATTCTACTTACATTCGCACAATATCTACATCTACTGCCAATATTCCCACAATATCTACATCTACTGCCAATATTCCCACAATATCTACATCTACTGCCAATATTCCCACAATATCTACATCTACCGCCAATATTCCCACAATATCTACATCTACTGCCAATATTCCCACAATATCTACATCTACTGCCAATGTTTAGCAGGTGTTTAGCGCCGGACATGTATATAGCGGCATCAGGGTGGCTAAATTTAGCGTAAAGGTGCTTGGTTTTGTCGATGAGTTGATGAATATTGTAACACTTGGTGGCGTCGCCTCGTCGTTTGCAACGCTGTCCCGGGGACACACACACACACACACACACACACACACACTCTCTCTCTCTCTCTCTCTCTCTCTCTCTCTCTCTCTCTCTCTCTCTCTCTCTCTCTCTCTCTCTCTCCTATAGCAGCACCATGAGACACATGCATCCACACACACATACACACACACACACACACACTCTCTCTCTCTCTCTCTCTCTCTCTCTCTCTCTCTCTCTCTCTCTCTCTCTCTCTCTCTCTCCTATAGCAGCACCATGAGACTTATGAAACCACACACACACACACACACACACACACACACACACACCTCACATTCTCTCTCTCTCTCTCTCTCTCTCTCTCTCTCTCTCATCTGTCTTCACAATACCCCCCTCCTCTCTCTCTCTCTCTCATCTCATCTCTCTCTCTCTCTCTCTCTCTCTCTCTCCTCC
Source organism: Panulirus ornatus (assembly GCF_036320965.1). Taxonomy (NCBI): domain Eukaryota; kingdom Metazoa; phylum Arthropoda; class Malacostraca; order Decapoda; family Palinuridae; genus Panulirus; species Panulirus ornatus. The sequence goes on from NC_092268.1 coordinate 7,447,801, forward strand.
CTATAGCAGCACCATGAGACACATGCATCCACACACACATACACACACACACACACACACACACACACACGTCTCTCTCTCTCCTCTCTCTCTCTCTCTCTCTCTCTCTCTCTCTCTCTCTCTCTCCTCTCTCTCTCTCTCTCCTATAGCAGCACCATGAGACACATGCATCCACACACACATACACACACACACATACACACACACACACACACCCTCCTCACTCTCTCTCTCTCTCTCCTCTAAAATCCCATACCACCCCCATCTCTCCTCTCTCCCTCCCGTCGGTCAGTACTGCCAGGTCAATACACCAGCTCCCTCCTCCTCCCACGCTCAGTGTGTGTTCACCATGCCAAAGACGTCCCCCCCCCCCCACATACCTGACTCATGACTCACACCCCTGACTGACTCATGAGTCACCCCCGACTGACTTATGAGTCTGACCGACTCACAGTCTCCTTGACTGGCTCACAGTCTCCTTGACTGGCTCACAGTCTCCTTGACTGATTCATAGTCTCTCTGACTGACTCACAGTCTTCTTGACTGACTCACAGCTTCCTTGACTGACTTAAAAGAGCCTCTAATTGACTCACAGTCTCCTTGACTGACTCACAGTCTCCTTGACTGACTCAACAGAGCCTCTGCCTGACTCACAGTCTCCTTGACTGACTCAATAGTACCTCTGACTGACTCACAGTCTCCTTGACTGACTCAACAGAGCCTCTGACTGACTCACAGTCTCCTTGACTGACTCACAGTCTCCTTGACTGACTCACAGTCTCCTTGACTGACTCAACAGAGCCTCTGACTGACTCACAGTCTCCTTGACTGACTCACAGTCTCCTTGACTGACTCAACAGAGCCTCTGACTGACTCACAGTCTCCTTGACTGACTCACAGTCTCCTTGACTGACTCAACAGAGCCTCTAACTGACTCACAGTCTCCTTGACTGACTCAATAGTACCTCTGACTGACTCACAGTCTCCTTGACTGACTCAGAGTCTCCTTGACTGACTTACAGTCCCCTTGACTGACTCACAGTCCCCTTGACTGACTCACAGTCTCCTTGACTGACTCAACAGAGCTTCTAACTGACTCACAGCCTCCTTGACTGACTCAACAGAGCTTCTAACTGACTCACAGCCTCCTTGACTGACTCACAGTCCCCTTGACTGACTCACAGTCCCCTTGACAGACTCACAGTCTCCTTGAGTGACTCACAGTCCCCTTGACTGACTCACAGTCCCCTTGACTGACTCACAGTCCCCTTGACTGACTCACAGTCCCCTTGACTGACTCACAGTCCCCTTGACTGACTCACAGTCCCCTTGACAGACTCACAGTCCCCTTGACTGACTCACAGTCCCCTTCACTGACTCACAGTCCCCTTGACTGACTCACAGTCCCCTTGACTGACTCACAGTCCCCTTGACTGACTCACAGTCCCCTTGACTGACTCACAGTCCCCTTGACTGACTCACAGTCTCCTTCACTGACTCACAGTCCCCTTCACTGACTCACAGTCCCCTTGACTGACTCACAGTCTCCTTGACTGACTCACAGTCCCCTTGACTGACTCACAGTCCCCTTCACTGACTCACAGTCCCCTTCACTGACTCACAGTCCCCTTGACAGACTCACAGTCTCCTTGACTGACTCCATCCCTTGACTACTCACGTCCCCTTGACTGACTCACAGTCCCCTTGACTGACTCACAGTCCCCTTGACTGACTCACAGTCCCCTTCACTGACTCACAGTCCCCTTGACAGACTCACAGTCCCCTTGACTGACTCACAGTCCCCTTGACTGACTCACAGTCCCCTTGACTGACTCAACAGAGCCTCTGACTGACTCAAAAGTTCCGCCGAGTGACTCACAGTCCCCTTGACTGACTCACAGTCCCCTTGACTGACTCACAGTCCCCTTCACTGACTCACAGTCCCCTTCACTGACTCACAGTCCCCTTGACAGACTCACAGTCCCCTTGACTGACTCACAGTCCCCTTGACTGACTCACAGTCCCCTTGAATGACTCACAGTCTCCTTGACTGACTCACAGTCCCCTTGACTGACTCACAGTCCCCTTGACTGACTCACAGTCCCCTTGACTGACTCAACAGAGCCTCTGACTGACTCAAAAGTTCCCCCGAGTGACTCACAGTCCCCTTGACTGACTCACAGTCTCTCTGACTGACTCACAGTCCCCTTGACTGACTCAACAGAGCCTCTGACTGACTCAAAAGTTCCCCCCTAAGTGACTCACAGCAGTTCCCATGTCCCAACCTTCATCGCACGGAGATCCCCGACTCACAGCCATTGATCACCCGAGAAAAATTGGAAACGCCCATTTTTCCTTGGCGTCAGAAAGATCCGGAAATAATTCATTTATTCTTTCATCATTCCACCTTCCCCCGCGGCCGACGGCGCCATATCTCAAGCCCTTGTTATCCCTCTTCATTTGGAATGACCCATTTCATCTTCGTTTCACTTCGCTCTACGTGATAATAGGCCATTTCGAGGCCATTTAAAGCCCGGGTAAGTTGACACAGGTGAGGGGAGATCGATGACATCATCAGAGCCGTGGCGACATCGGTCGAGACAACCAATCAATGGCGGGGGGGCGGGGGGAAATATTCATGACGTCGGCCTTCACTCCGGCCATCCACACGCAAGCACACGTGACGTCATCAGTCGTAAACGCGACACGAGCAATATAAACGACATGATCAATAACGCGGCGTCTCAACACCCCCGTCAAAAAACCACCATTCACAACCAGGTAAGCTCCTGACGTCACCGGCACCTACGACCACTCACGTTGCAAATAAACACACGAGATTCCTTTGGGGTAAGCCACCAATCAGCCGGCGATAAATGAGTGACGTGTACCCTACGTCAGAGTCTCGCTAGCCAATAAACTCGCTGGCAATTCCAAACCCCATTGTCGAAAAATTGAAAAAATTTGGAAATAAAAAAATTTTTTTTTGCTCTTGAAGTTTCTCATTACGTTCACGTTGGGCCAAGTTGTGGCTAGAGGGAAGAAAAAAACAAACAAAAATAAACGCACACACACACTCCATAAAGAACGGGGTCTAATAAATGATAATTGAATTATCATCACTATAATGATAATGATAATTAAATCATTATCATCACTATAATGAATATTGATAATAAATGATAATAATAATAATAATAATAATAATAATAATAATAATAATAATAATAATAATTATAATAATAATAATAATTATAATAATAATAATATAATAATAATAACAATAATAATGATAATAATAATAATAAAATCATTATCATCACTAAGATAATAATAATAATAATAATAATAATAATAATAATAATAATAATAATAATAATAATAATAATTATTACTATTATTATTATTATTATTATTATTATTATTATTATTATTATTATCATTATTATTATCATTATCATCATTATAAAAATAATCATTTTTCATTATTATTACTATTATTATCACCATCATCATTATGATAATAATGATAATGTTAATTATTATTATTATCATTATTATCATTATTATTATTATTATTATTATCATCATTATCATTATCATTATTATCATTTCCTTCCAATACAACAAGCTGTATAATACATCAATCAATACACAAGTGTTGTCCTTGTCACATATCAACGCTCAAAATAACAAATTTAAATAAATATGTAAAGAACATCAATAAATGAATTACATTTGAATCTGTAAAGCCGATTAAAAAAGTAAAATTTCAATTATGACTAATTCCAAATGTCATAGAATTTATCTGTTAAATATGATTAATATATAAAAAAAATTGATTAATATCAAAAATTAATTGATATAAAAAAATTGATTGATATAAAAAAATTTATTAATATAAAAAGGAATTGATTAATATAAAAATTAATTAATATAAATAAATTGATTTAATATAAAAATTGATTGATATAAAGAAATGATTAATATAAAAATGATTAATATAAAAAATGATTAATATAAAAAATTGATTAATATAAAAAATTGATTATTATAAAAAAAATTGATTAATATAGAAAAATTTATTAACATTAAAAAATTGATTAATATAAAAAATGATTATAAAAAATTGAATAATATACAAAAATTGATTAATTAAAAAACT
>NC_092268.1:7469465-7481965 GCF_036320965.1 Panulirus ornatus
TGGGTATGTTTGAAGGAATAGTGGTTCCAACAATGTTGTATGGTTGCGAGGCGTGGACTATGGATAGAGTTGTGCGCAGGAGGATGGATGTGCTGGAAATGAGATGTTTGAGGACAATGTGTGGTGTGAGGTGGTTTGATCGAGTAAGTAACGTAAGGGTAAGAGAGATGTGTGGAAATAAAAAGAGCGTGGCTGAGAGAGCAGAAGAGGGTGTTTTGAAATGGTTTGGTCACATGGAGAGAATGAGTGAGGAAAGATTGACCAAGAGGATATATGTGTCGGAGGTGGAGGGAACGAGGAGAAGAGGGAGACCAAATTGGAGGTGGAAAGATGGAGTGAAAAAGATTTTGTGTGATCGGGGCCTGAACATGCAGGAGGGTGAAAGGAGGGCAAGGAATAGAGTGAATTGGAGCGATGTGGTATACAGGGGTTGACGTGCTGTCAGTGGATTGAATCAAGGCATGTGAAGCGTCTGGGGTAAACCATGGAAAGCTGTGTAGGTATGTATATTTGCGTGTGTGGACGTATGTACATGTGTATGGGGGGGGGGGGTTGGGCCATTTCTTTCGTCTGTTTCCTTGCGCTACCTCGCAAACACGGGAGACAGCGACAAAGTATAAAAAAAAAAAAAAAAAATAATAATAATAATAATAATAATAATAATAATAATAAATAAATAATAATAATGTTAATGAATAATAATAATAATAATAATAATAATAATAATATAATAATAATAATAATAATAATGATAATCACACAAAATCTTTTTCACTCCATCTTTCCACCTCCAATTTGGTCTCCCTCTTCTCCTCGTTCCCTCCACCTCCGACACATATATCCTCTTGGTCAATCTTTCCTCACTCATTCTCTCCATGTGACCAAACCATTTCAAAACACCCTCTTCTGCTCTCTCAGCCACGCTCTTTTTATTTCCACACATCTCTCTTACCCTTACGTTACTTACTCGATCAAACCACCTCACAACACACATTGTCCTCAAACATCTCATTTCCAGCACATCCATCCTCCTGCGCACAACTCTATCCATAGTCCACGCCTCGCAACCATACAACATTGTTGGAACCACTGTTCCTTCAAACATACCCATTTTTGCTTTCCGAGACAATGTTCTCGACTTCCACACATTCTTCAAGGCTCCCAGAATTTTCGCCCCCTCCCCCACCCTATGATCCACTTCCGCTTCCATGGTTCCATCCGCTGCCAGATCCACTCCCAGATATCTAAAACACTTCACTTCCTCCAGTTCTTCTCCATTCAAACTCACCTCCCAATTGACTTGACCCTCAACCCTACTGTACCTAATAACCTTGCTCTTATTCACATTTACTCTTAACTTTCTTCTTTCACACACTTTACCAAACTCAGTCACCAGCTTCTGCAGTTTCTCACATGAATCAGCCACCAGCGCTGTATCATCAGCGAACAACAACTGACTCACTTCCCAAGCTCTCTCATCCCCAACAGACTTCATACTTGCCCCTCTTTCCAAAACTCTTGCATTCACCTCCCTAACAACCCCATCCATAAACAAATTAAACAACCATGGAGACATCACACACCCCTGCCGCAAACCTACATTCACTGAGAACCAATCACTTTCCTCTCTTCCTACACGTACACATGCCTTACATCCTCGATAAAAACTTTTCACTGCTTCTAACAACTTGCCTCCCACACCATATATTCTTAATACCTTCCACAAAGCATCTCTATCAACTCTATCATATGCCTTCTCCAGATCCATAAATGCTACATACAAATCCATTTGCTTTTCTAAGTATTTCTCACATACATTCTTCAAAGCAAACACCTGATCCACACATCCTCTACCACTTCTGAAACCACACTGCTCTTCCCCAATCTGATGCTCTGTACATGCCTTCACCCTCTCAATCAATACCCTCCCATATAATTTACCAGGAATACTCAACAAACTTATACCTCTGTATTATAATAATAATAACAACAATAAAAAATAATAACAAATTTAATGAATAATAATAATAAAAATAATAATAATAATAATAATAATAATAATAATAATAATAATTAATAATAATAATAATAATAATAATAATAATAATAATAATAATAATAATGATTATTATAATAATAATGAAAAATAATAATAACAATGTTAATGAATAATAATAATAATAATAATAATAATAATAATAATAATAATAATAATAATAATAATAATAATTAATAATAATAATAATAATAATAATAATAATAATAATATAATAATAATAATAATAATAATAATAATAATAATAATTATAATATAATAATAACTAATAATAATAATGATAAATTATGAATAATAATAATAATAATATAATAATAATAATAATAATAAAATAATAATAATAATAATAATAATTAATAATAATAATATAATAATAACAATGTTAATGAATAATAATAATAATGTTAATGAATAATAATAATGATAATAATAATAAAATACTTCCCACGTATTCCCTGCGTGTTGTAGAAGGCGACTAAAAGGGGAGGGAGCGTGGGGCTGGAAATCCTCCCCTCTCGTTTTTTTTTTTATTATTTTCCAAAAGAAGGAACTGAGGGGGCCAGGTGAGGATATTCCAAAAAAGGCCCAGTTCTCTGTTCTTAACGCTACCTCGCTAACGCGGGAAATGGCGAATAGTTTAAAAGAAAGAAAGAAATAATAATAATAATAATAATAATAATAATAATAATAATAATAATAATAATAATATATAATAATAAAATAATAATAATAATAATTAATAATAAATAATAATAATAATAATAATAATAATAATTAATAATAATAATAATAATAATAATAATAATAATAATAATAATAATAATAATAATAATAATAATAATAATAAGGTTAATGAATAATAATAATAATAATAATAATAATAATAATAATAATAATAATAATAATAATTTAATAATAATAACAATAATGATAAGATAATAATAATAACGTAAGAATAATAATAATAATATAATAATAATAATAATAATAATAATAATAATAATAATAATATAATAAATAATAATAATAATATAATAATAATAATAATATAATGATAATAATAATAATAATAATGATAATAATAAATAATAAATAATAATAATAATAATATAATAATAATAATAATAATAATAATAATAATAATAATAATAATAATAATAATAATAATAATAATGATAATAATAATAATAATAATAATAATAATAATAATAATAATAATAATGATAATAATAGAGTAGTTAGGGTAATTACATCGTCCATTAACGACCCCTACACACTATAATCACCCCCCATTTGACCCCCATTCACCCACCCCCCCACACTAACTCACCCCTTTCTCTTCTCTCTTTTCCAATGGGCCAGAAGAAGGAACGTAGGCCTTCGCGGATTCGCATCTCTCTAAGCGACCTCTCGCTGACCTCGCGCCGCAAGTCGTCCACGGCGTCGCGGACGGGCAGCGCCCTCAGCGACGAAGCGGCAGACGACGACACTAACCCGTCCTCCAATTCGACCCCCACCCAGAGTGGAGGAAGTGGAGAGGTGGTCAGGGGGTCCAGCTACAAGCGGGAGAAGTGTGTTATATTGTAAAGGAGGAAGGAAAAGGAAAAGAGGGAAAAAAAAGGAGGAAGAAAGGGAAAAAAAGAGAGAAAAAAGGAGGAAAAAATGGGAAAAAAGGAGGAAATAAGGAAAAAAGGCAAAAAGTAAGAAAAAAGGAAAAAAGAATGAAAAAGGAAAAAAGGAGGAAAAAAGGAAAAAAGAAGGAAAAAGGAAAAAAAGGAAAAAAGGATAAAAGGAAAAAAAGGAAAGAAGGAAAAAAAGGAAAAAGAAAAAATATGTATTCCTTTTCTTTTTTCCTTTTACTTGGAGGAAAGGGAAAAAAAGGAAAAAATAATATGCATTCTTTTTCTTTTTTCCTTTTACTAGAAGGAAAGGGGAAAAAAAAGGAAGGAAGGAATGTGTGTGGGGGGGGGGGAAGTCTCTTTGCGACCCCGGACACGAGATGGGGCTGTGAGGAAAGGGAGAGAGAGAGAGAGAGAGAGAGAGAGGAGAGAGAGAGAGAGAGAGAGAGAGAGAGAGGAGGTTTAATAAGAAGCTTACTTAAGTCTTAAGGTTCGTTCAGTACGAAGCTAAGCTAAGCTCTCTCTCTCTCTCTCTCTCTCTCTCTCTCTCTCTCTCTCTCTCTCTCTCTCTCTCTCCCTTAAGCTTATCTGTGTTCATAAAAGAGGAGGATTGGTCCTTCAGTTTGACAACCCTGCAGCTAAGCTGGGTCCTTCCTCCCCCCCCCCCAACCCCAAGCTAACACAGACGTTCCCAAAGTAACGCAACGGCCTAAAGACGCAGGAGTGGTGCTGCTGGCGGTGGTGGTATAACATACACACACACAGATTGGAAAAGTCATTTTTGTGTGTGTGTAATTTCGAATCGCCTCAAGATGAAGAAAATGTAAAAGAGAGAGTGTGTGCTAACGAAAGAAAATGGGATGATGGGGTCCACCAAAAAACGGTAATTAGTTATAATGATAGTGGATATGGAAAATGGACTGTGGACCTCAATTCAAAAACCTATCTTAACTACAGTGGCAGAAATGGTGACAATACTGAAAACGGAGATAAAATAGAGTGATAATGAAAGAAAATGGGATGATGGGGGCCACCAAACCACTCTAAATAGTAATTTTGGTAGTGGATATAAACAGTGGACTGAGAACCCCTTAATTTGTAAACCTATCTTAACTACAGTGGTGACAATACTGAAAACGGAGATAAAATAGAGTGATAATGAAAGAAAACGGGATGATGGGGGCTACCAAACCACTCTAAATAGTAATTTTGGTAGTGGATATAAACAGTGGACTGAGAACCCCTTAATTTGTAAACCTATCTTAACTACAGTGGTGACAATACTGAAAACGGAGATAAAAAATATATGAGAGTGATAATGAAAGAAAACGGGATGATGGGGGCTACCAAACCACTCTAAATAGTAATTTTGGTAGTGGATATAAACAGTGGACTGAGAACCCCTTAATTTGTAAACCTATCTTAACTACAGTGGTAAAAATTAGTGACAATAATGTTAATAATTTTTTGTCTTTTCGAATACAGATAATACTCAAATTTATTAAATATTGTTGTGGCTAATTGTCTGTTTATGTGGGCCATACTATTTAAAGAATATATATTTTGGAATAACTGAAAAATCTGATTATATATATATGTATATGTGTCTGTATGTATGGAATAGATTAAATTCAAATTTAAGAAAAAAAAAATTAATATTCAATGTACCCACTTCCATTTTTTATATATAAAAATTTTCACTAAATAAATTACATTTTCATGTATGAAAAATTTAATATAAATTTCACAAAGGCTTTTAAAAGCATCGAAAACAAAAATAATAAATTTCAGTTTAATGTCAAATTTAATTTTTACGGGTCACTGTATACGACATTATTAATTTTAAATACATACATTTATCATGAATTTTGAATGTTACTAAATCTAAAAGATTTGGTAACATTCTAATTATTAGAAACTTTATTTTCTACTTATAATTATCATTATAAATATCATTATTGATAATACTATTATCATTATTATTATTATTATTATTATTATTATTATTATTATTATTATTATATCATTGTTATTATTATTGTTGTTATTGTTATTATTATTATTATTATTATTATTATTATTATTATTATTATTATTATTATTATTAATATTATTTTGTTATTATTATTATTATTATTATTATTATTATTATTATTATTATTATTATTCATTATTATTATTACTATTATTGTTATTATTATCATTATTATTATTATCATTATTATTATTATCATCGTTATTATTATTATTATTATCATTATCATTATCATTATTATTATCATTATTATCATTATCATTATTATTATTAACAAAACTATATATTTTTGGGGTAAGTTAGATAATATATATTTGTTTAATACCCTGTGTATTTTTCTATACAACTTTTTTATATATAGTCTATCTGTCTATCAAGAAATTAATCCTCATTATTCTCTGATTCTGTCATTAATATCTTTATATCAAATATATATATATATATATAATATATATATATATATATATATATATATATATATATATATATATATTACGTAACTATAGGAAAGTGTAGAGTTAACTTATTATGACACAGTTAAAAAAAAAATCAAAGCATAATACAATAAATCAAATTTGCACAGACTTTGTTTAGGCAATAGATAGTTAATCGCCATTTCCCGCGTCTGCGAGGTAGCGCCAGGAAACAGACGAAGAATCGCCCATCCACACACACACACACACACACACACACACACATATATATATATATATATATATATATATATATATATATATATATATATATATATATATATATATATATATATATATATATATATAATGCCCATACACATACATATACAGATCAACATACATACACATACACAGACATATACACATGTACATATACATACTTACTTGCCTTCATCCATTCCCGTCGCTACCACGCCACACAGGAGATACCATCGCTACCCCCCGCTCCAGCGAGGTAGCGCCAGGATGAATATATATATATATATATATATATATATATATATATATATATATATATATATATATATATTCTCCCTGGGGATAGGGGAGAAAGAATACTTCCCACGTATTCCCTGCGTGTCGTAGAAGGCGACTAAAAGGGGAGGGAGCGGGGGGCTGGAAATCCTCCCCTCTCTTTTTTTTTCCAAAAGAAGGAACAGAGAAGGGAGCCAGGTGAGGATATTCCCTCAAAGGCCCAGTCCTCTGTTCTTAACGCTACCTCGCTAATGCGGGAAATGGCGAATAGTATGAAAAAAAAAAATATATATATATGAAATATATATAAAATAAATATAGTAGACAGAGGAAAGCATAGTAGACAGAGGAAAGCATAAGTAGACAGAGGAAAGCATAAGTAGACAGAGGAAAGCTAAGTAGACAGAGGAAAGCATAAGTAGACAGAGGAAAGCATAAGTAGACAGAGGAAAGCATAGTAGACAGAGGAAAGTATAAGTAGACAGAGGAAAGCATAGTAGACAGAGAAAAGCATAGTAGACAGAGGAAAGCATAGTAGACAGAGGAAAGCATAGTAGACAGAGGAAAGCATAGTAGACAGAGGAAAGCATAGTAGACAGAGGAAAGCATAGTAGACAGAAGAAAACATAAGTAGACAGAGGAAAGCATAGTAGACAGAGAAAAACATAAGTAGACAGAGGAAAGCTTAGTAGACAGAGGAAAGCATAAGTAGACAGAGGAAAGCATAAGTAGACAGAGGAAAGCATAGTAGACAGAGGAAAGCATAGTAGACAGAGGAAAGCATAGTAGACAGAGGCAAGCAGAGTAGACAGAGGAAAGCTTAGTAGACAGAAGAAAACATAAGTAGACAGAGGAAAGCATAGTAGACAGAGGAAAACATAAGTAGACAGAGGAAAGCTTAGTAGACAGAGGAAAGCATATGTAGATACAGGAAAGCCTAGTAGATAGAGGAAAGCATAGTAGACAGAGGAAAGCATAAGTAGACAGAGGAAAGCATAGTAGACAGAGGAAGCATAAGTAGACAGAGGAAAGCATAAGTAGACAGAGGAAAGCATAAGTAGACAGAGGAAAGCATAAGTAGACAGAGGAAAGCATAGTAGATACAGGAAAGCATATGTAGACAGAGGAAAGCATAGTAGACAGAAGAAAACATAAGTAGACAGAGGAAAGCATAGTGGACAGAGGAAAGCATAAGTAGACAGAGGAAAGCGTAGTAGACAGAGGAAAGCATAAGTAACCAGAGGAAAGCATAAGTAGACAGAGGAAAGCATACTAGACAGAGGAAAGCATAAGTAGACAGAGGAAAGCAAAAGTAGACAGAGGAAAGCATAGTAGACAGAGGAAAGCATATAAGTAGACAGAGGAAAGCATAAGTAGACAGAGGAAAGCATAGTAGACAGAGGAAAGCATAGTAGACAGAGGAAAGCATATGTAGACAGAGGAAAGCATAAGTAGACAGAGGAAAGCTAGTAGACAAGGAAAGCATAAGTAGACAGAGGAAAGCATAAGTAGACAGAGGAAAGCAAAAAAAAGATAGACAGAGGGAAATAGACAAGGAAAATAGACAGAGGAAAGCATATAAGTAGACAGAGGAAAGCATAGTAGACAGAGGAAAGCATATAAGTAGACAGAGGAAAGCATAGTAGACAGAGGAAAGCATAGTAGACAGAGGAAAGCATAGTAGACAGAAGAAAACATAAGTAGACAGAGGAAAGCATAGTAGAAAGAGGAAAGCATAGTAGACAGAGGAAAGCATAGTAGAAAGAGGAAAGCATAGTAGACAGAGGAAAGCATATAAGTAGACAGAGGAAAGCATAAGTAGACAGAGGAAAGCAAAAGTAGACAGAGGAAAGCATAGTAGACAGAGGAAAGCATATAAGTAGACAGAGGAAAGCATAGTAGAAAGAGGAAAGCATATAAGTAGACAGAGGAAAGCATAGTAGACAGAGGAAAGCATAGTAGACAGAAGAAAACATAAGTAGACAGAGGAAAGCATGGTAACAGAGGAAAGCATAGTAGACAGAGGAAAGCATAGTAGACAGAGGAAAGCATAGTAGACAGAGGAAAGCATATAAGTAGACAGAGGAAAGCATAAGTAGACAGAGGAAAGCAAAAGTAGACAGAGGAAAGCATAGTAGACAGAGGAAAGCAAAAGTAGACAGAGGAAAGCATAGTAGACAGAGGAAAGCATATAAGTAGACAGAGGAAAGCATAGTAGAAAGAGGAAAGCATAGTAGACAGAGGAAAGCATAGTAGACAGAGGAAAGCATAGTAGACAGAAGAAAACATAAGTAGACAGAGGAAAGCATAGTACAGAGGAAAGCATAGTAGACAGAGGAAAGCATAGTAGACAAAGGAAAGCAAAAGTAGACACAGGGTAGAGTCTCATACAGCACCCAATGCTTTTTGGCAAACATGGTAATCTACTCTCTATGCTTGCATGAATGTATTTCCCCGTCTACTTCTCTAGAACTGTCTACTGAGTAGATGAGTAGATGGGTTCTATAATCGTCCACAAGAAATGCTTCAAGTAGACAAGTAGAATATAATACAATACCCGTTGTATCACTAGGATATAATACAATATCTGCTGTATCACTAGGATATAATACAATATCCATTGTATCACTAGGATATAATACAATATCCATTGTATCACTAGGATATAATACAATATCCATTGTATCACTAGGATATAATACAATATCCATTGTATCACTAGGATATAATAAAATATCTGCTGTATCACTAGGATATAATACAATATCCGTTGTATCACTCGGATATAATACAATATCTGCTGTATCACTAGGATATGATACAACATTTACTGTATCACTAGGATATAATACAATATCCATTGTATCACTAGGATATAATACAATATCTGCTGTATCACTAGGATATAATACAATATCTGCTGTATCACTAGGATATGATACAATATCTACTGTATCACTAGGATATAATACAGTATCTACTGTATCGCTAGGATATGATACAATATCTACTGTATCACTAGGATATCATACAGTATCTGTTGTATCACTAGGATATAATACAATATCTGCTGTATCACTAGGATATAATAAAGTATCTGCTGTATCACTAGGATATAATACAGTATCTGCTGTATCACTAGGATATCATACAGTATCTGTTGTATCACTAGGATATAATACAATATCCATTGTATCACTAGGATATAATACAGTATCTGCTGTATCACTCGGATATAATACAATATCTGCTGTATCACTAGGATATGATACAATATTTACTGTATCACTAGGATATAACACAGTATCTACTGTATCACTAGGATATGATACAATATCTACTGTATCACTAGGATATCATACAGTATCTGTTGTATCACTAGGATATAATACAATATCCATTGTATCACTTGGATATAATACAGTATCTGCTGTATCACTAGGATGTAATACAATACCTGCTGTATCACTAGGATATAATACAATATCTGCTGTATCACTAGGATATGATACAGTATCTGCTGTATCACTAGGATATCATACAGTATCTGTTGTATCACTAGGATCTAATACAATACCTTCTGTATATCTAATATATAACCTAGTCTTATAAAAATTATATAAATGTTAATTTATCAATAACTAAACTCAAACATATTCTCTTCTTTATATACTCAAAAGCAGAAAAAGAAATTATAAAAATATTGACCCAAAATGGAAAATTTTTATGTATGTTGTTCATAGGGAAATTAACATATCAAGTAATTCGTCCTAAAGTATCTGGCAATGATTCTGTGTATGGTGAGACCTGGCATCTTTCTCCTTCCCCCTCTACTGTTATTGGATGATAATGCTGGAAGGGGGAGGGGCTTAGGGATTACCAACTCCTGTGATTTTAGATGATTTTAAATTCTACGCTGTTTGCACAAAAGAAGATGTGATATTATTTTTACTATGTAATTTAAGAATGTTATAATGAGGAAGTATTAATTTAAAGGAAAAATATTGATAAATACCAATATAAAAACGCACTTTCCATTCTTCAGAACGGTGATGAATGGCAATAAATAGCGAAACTGAATAGTCAAAGCTGGAAACTTTCCACTTAATAAAGGGAGAGATAGCCACTTCCAAATCTAAAAATTTGAGCATTAAAATCACCCCCCCCCCCCACCTTTTGCCTAGACACCACTCCAATTAAAAATTGAGCATTAAATCAACCCCACCCACTTTTGCCTAAGACAACCACTTCCAAATTTAAAAATTTGAGCATTAAAATCAACCCCCCTCGCCCCTTTTTTGCCTAAGACAACCACTTCCAAATTTAAAAATTTGAGCATTAAAATCACCCCCCTCCCCCCCACCTTTTGCCTAAGACAACCACTTCCAAATTTAAAAATTTGAGCATTAAAATTAACCCCCCACCCCTTTTGCCTAATGTCTTTGATACGAGAGTCAGTATTGATATAATGGCTACCATTGTGCTAATACAGGAGGCAAGGCTAGGCCAGAGTATGGTAAATTACCCTAACTATCAAACATCTTACCAATTGCCTTGTTCCTATAAGTTTCATTTAACAACAGACGACCCATGACCCCATTTTCTCCCGGACCTTCACAGAAAACGTGGAATGGTACATGGGGGAAAAAATCTACTTCCTTCTGTATAAAAATCCAACAAATTTGTATACAAATTTCTAGGATTTACATGATTGTGATTGACATGGACTGAAATTTGTATACAATGGTGATTTACATGAACTGAAATTTGTATAAATTTGTGATTTACATAAACTGAAATTTGTACGAATTTTGTGAGTTACATGAATGACCTGAAATTTGTATTAAATTGTGAGTTGCAGGGACTGAAATTTGTATAAAATTGTGATTTACAAGAACTAAAATTTGTATAAAATTGTGATTTACATGAACTAAAATTTGTGTAAAATTGTGATTTACATGAACTAAAATTTGTATAAAATTGATTTACATGGACTGAAATTTATATAAAATTATGATTTACATGGACTGAAATTTATATAAAATTATGATTTACATGGAATGAAATTTATATAACATTGATTTACATGGACTGAAATTTGTATAAAATTGTGATTTACATGGACTGAACTTTGTATAAAATTGTGATTTACATGAATGAACCTGAAATTTCTATAAAAATTGTGATTTATATGGAGGGACTGAAGCCATCTGAGCGAAACAAAGAAATTTGGATGCTAACCAAAAAAGGAGGCAATTCCTTTCCCCCCATATAGGATATATTATCTTTTCTTTCGTCCAATACTGACTTATTGGGGGTCACAGGTCACTGGGGTCAGAGGTCACAGGTCAAAGGTCACAGGCTGACCTGACCTCAGAGAAGTTTGGAAACTCATGGAAAAGACCGACATCCAATGTATATATATATATATATATATATATATATATATAATATATATATATATATATATATATATATATATATATTATTACATTATTATACATGTAGATACATTATATTCATTTGTTGCCAATATATAATATATATATATATATATATATATATATATATATATATATATATATATATATATATACATTACCAGGACTGTATATAGTGTAACGTCGCGTGTATATACATAGAGTTGTGTAATATAAAAGATTTATTGTATAATAAATGACATTTATCAAGATATTTGCCTATCTATTCTCAACCATACATTTAAGAAACAATTATCATATACCAAATGACCTCAACGAGGGTAATCAATTACCTATATGGTAATTAATTACCCATAGATATAGCTGTCAATATCCCATTTTCTATAATTGTCTCCCAAA
>NC_092268.1:7484465-7504465 GCF_036320965.1 Panulirus ornatus
AATGGAGGATAGGAAATGGGGGAGTAAGAAATGGGGGGAAGAAATGGGGAATAAGAAATGGGGAATAAGAAATGGAGGATAGGAAATGGGGGAGTAAGAAATGGGGAATAAGAAATGGGGAATAAGAAATGGGGAATAAGAAATGGGGAATAAGAAATGGTGGAATAAGAAATGGGGAATAAGAAATGGGGAATAAGAAATGGGGGAAGAAATGGGGAATAAGAAATGGGGAGTAAGAAATGGGGAATAAGAAATGGGGAGTAAGAAATGGGGGATGAGAAATGGTGGAATAAGAAATGGGGAATAAGAAATGGGGGAATAAGAAATGGGGGATGAGAAATGGGGAATAAGAAATGGGGAATAAGAAATGGGGAATAAGAAATGGGGAATAAGAAATGGTGGAATAAGAAATGGGGAATAAGAAATGGTGGAATAAGAAATGGGGAATAAGAAATGGGGAATAAGAAATGGGGGAATAAGAAATGGGGGATGAGAAATGGGGAATAAGAAATGGGGAATAAGAAATGGGGAATAAGAAATGGGGAATAAGAAATGGTGGAATAAGAAATGGGGAATAAGAAATGGGGAATAAGAAAAGGGGAATAACAAATGGGGAATAAGAAATGGGCAAATAAGGAATGGGGGAATATGGAATGGGGAAATAGAGTCTCACACACACACAATATATATAATATTATATATATATATATATATATATATATATATTATATATATATATATATATATATATAATACATATATATATATATATATATATATATATATATATATATATATATATTATATATATATATATATATATATATATTTCCTCTCAATATTCCTATATCCTATATCTATTATCAAAGTCTAATTCAATTTAGTGAGACTTCACACATAAGAATCTTGTTTGGCAAAAATAGAAATATACATTACAATATTTATTAAAAATTTCCACGTGAAATATAGCCATGCCAATTAAAATTGGGAATATATATATATATATATATATATATATTATATATATATATATATATATATATATATATAAAATCGCTTTAAATGTAATTGGTGGATTTAACTATTCAACTATAAAGGTTCCAATGTCGTTACGAGATCACAAAGCCATTAATTCCTGGAAGGTAATCAATTTTTTAGATCAATTTCAAAATTGGAGAAAAAAAATTTAATTTTTAGATTTTTAATTTCTATTTTTTTTCTTCTTTTTTTTGACGGGGAAGGCTTGGATAAATTCATCTAATCCTACTTCAATTATTATCGATTTTAAGCTGTATATATATATATATATATATATATATATATATATATATATATATATATATATATATATATATATAATATATATATATATCATTTATCGAGCAGTCTGACGGTAATAATGATAAATATATTCATTTATCGAGCCGTCTGACAATTATAATGATAAATATAATCATTTATCGAGTCGTTTGACAGTGATAATGATAAATATAATCATTTATTGAGCCATCTGACAGTGATAATGATAAATATAATCATTTATTGAGCCATCTGATAATTATAATGATAAATATAATCATTTATCGAGTCGTTTGACAGTGATAATGATAAATATAATCATTTATCGAGCCATCTGACAGTGATAATGATAAATATAATCATTTATTGAGCCATCTGATAATTATAATGATAAATATAATCATTTATCGAGTCGTTTGACAGTGATAATGATAAATATAATCATTTATTGAGCCATCTGACAGTGATAATGATAAATATAATCATTTATTGAGCCATCTGATAATTATAATGATAAATATAATCATTTATCGAGTCGTTTGACAGTGATAATGATAAATATAATCATTTATCGAGCCATCTGACAGTGATAATGATAAATATAATCATTTATTGAGCCATCTGACAGTGATAATGATAAATATAATCATTTATCGAGCCATCTGACAGTGATAATGATAAATATAATCATTTATTGAGCCATCTGACAGTGATAATGATAAATATAATCATTTATCGAGCCATCTGACAGTGATAATGATAAATATAATCATTTATCGAGCCATCTGACAGTGATAATGATAAATATAATCATTTATTGAGCCATCTGACAGTGATAATGATAAATACAATCATTTATTGAGCCGTAGATGTAATCAAAGAAAACGTACCCGTGCATGTAGGCACCAACCGTAGAAAATGGACATAACGCGGTAACTATAGTAAACTTGTGACCATCGATAAATGAATTATATTTTATCGTTTATCTGATCTATTGAGATAACTAACCTCTAATAAATAGATTTATCTGATCTCTTGAGATAAATCACCTCTAATAAATGATTTATGACACATAAATGAAGAGAGAAGGATCCATTTAAAGGCCAGGGAACACCCTCCCCCCCCACCTCGATCCTATGTAACACCAGAACATATATAAACATCTTTACTTCTATATAAATTCATACAAATATAAACATCTTTACTTCTATATACATTCATACAAATATAAACATCTTTACTTCTATATATATTCATACAAATATAAACATCTTTACTTCTATATATATTCATAAATATAAACATCTTTATTTCTATATATATTCATACAAATATAAACATCTTTATTTCTATATATATTCATACATATATAAACTTTATTTCTATATATATTCATATAAATATATAAATAATCTTTCCCTTCTATATATATTCATACAAATATAAACATCTTTACTTCTATAAACATTCATACAAATAAAGTTCAAATCAACTGTCTATTCCTATTTCTAAGCATCAGTTTAGAGAACTGAACGAATTTATATTATATTTAACGAAGAACTGAATGAATTTATATTATATTTAACGAAGAACTGAAAATTTATATTATATCTAACGAAGAACTGAAAATTTATATTATATTTAACGAAGAACTGAAAATTTATATTATATTTAACGAACTGAAAATTTATATTATATTTCACGAAGAACTGAATGAATTTATATTAGATTTAACGAACTGAAAATTTATATTATATTTAACGAAGAACTGAAAATTTATATTATATTTAACGAAGAGCTGAAAATTTATATTATATTTAACGAAGAACTGAAAATTTATATTATATTTAACGAAGAACTGAAAATTTATATGATATTTAACGAAGAACTGAAAATTTATATAATATTTAACGAAGAACTGAAAATTTATATTATATTTAAAGAAGAACTGAAAATTTATATTATATTTAACGAAGAACTGAAAATTTATATTATATTTAACGAAGAACTGAAAATTTATATTATATTTAACGAAGAGCTGAAAGAAATTTATATGTAATTTTGGACATTTGTTCAACGAAGAACAAATAAAATAAACGAGACAACAGGACAAGGTTTTGGGTCAACGAATGCAAGGCTTCAAGTTCGATGTATATAAGTTCAATGTATATAAAACAGCAAAATCAAAAGTTCAATGTATATAAAACAGCAAAATCAAAAGTTCAATGTATATAAAACGAAAAAGGCCAAAATTCAATGTATATAAGTTCAATGTATATAGAACAACAAAGGACAAAGTTCAATGTATATAAAACAAAGGACAAAGTTCAATGTATATAAGTTCAATGTATATAAAACGAAAAAGGCCAAAATTCAATGTATATAAAACGAAAAAGGCCAAAATTCAATGTATATAAGTTCAATGTATATAGAAGAACAAAGGCCAAAATTCAATGTATGTAAGTTCAATGTATATAGAACAACAAAGGCCAAAGTTCAATGTATATAAGTTCAATGTATATAAAACAACAAAGGCCAAAGTTCAATGTATATAAGTTCAATGTATATAAAACAACAAAGGCCAAAGTTCAATGTATTTAAGTTCAATGTATATAAAACAACAAAGGCCAAAGTTCAATGTATATAAGTTCAATGTATATAAAACAACAAAGGCCAAAGTTCAATGTCTATAAGTTCAATGTATATAAAACAACAAAGGCCAAAGTTCAATGTATATAAGTTCAATGTATATAAAACAACAAAGGCCAAAATTCAATGTATATAAAACAACAAAGGCCAAAGTTCAATGTATATAAGTTCAATGTATATAAAACAACAAAGGCTAAAGTTCAATGTATATAAGTTCAATGTATATAGAAGAACAAAGGCCAAAATACACGAGTATTATTAAGCATACATGTCATTATGAAAATGATTAATACTAAGCCAATTAAACAAACCAGTGATTAAGAATAATCAGCTTAATCATATACATAATTTGTATTGGGTATGATGCTTAGGTTAGAATTAATCATATACATAATTTGTATTGGGGCATATTTAGGTTAGAATTAATCATATACATAATTTGTATTGGGGCATATTTAGGTTAGAATTAATCATATACATAATTTGTATTGGGCATGATATCTAGGTTAGAATTAATCATATACATAATTTGTATTGGGAATGATATTTAGGTTAAAATCAATCATATACATAATTTGTATTGGACATGATATTTAGGTTAAAATTAATCATATACATAATTTGTATTGGGCATGATATCTAGGTTAGAATTAATCATATACATAATTTGTATTGGGAATGATATTTAGGTTAAAATCAATCATATACATAATTTGTATTGGACATGATATTTAGGTTAAAATTAATCATATACATAATTTGTATTGGACATGATATTTAGGTTAGAATTAATCATATACATGAATTTTTAAAGTAATTGGTTACCATCAAAATAATGATAAATGACAACACTGGCTTTAGTAAGGGCGCTGAGCCATGGGTGGAATAACCAATTTATTCCCAAATATCAAAATAACGAAATACCGGAAACAAAAAAAAAATTATAATTTAGCAAATTACCTAAAAAAATTAAGGAAATTCTAACCTATATATATATATATATATATATATATATATATATATATATATATATATATATATATATTGACAATATCCCTAATATTAAACAAATAACTACCATAACCAATTTATTTATCAAAATTAAAAATTTAATCCAATTTTTTTTTTTTTTAGATTTTTATGGAATGTAGTGGCGACGCGTCTCGATGAAAGAGACTTTGTGTCCATTTCTCCTGCCAACTGGCCCTGGGCCTTGGATTACCCTCAGCTTAACAACCCTTAAAACTGAGATAAAGAGAGATAACGAATATTTATCATTTATATATCGATCATTTATATATATTATTTATAAATTTCTCTCTCCATTCTCCTGGTATGTTTATGGGTCACGTGGTCGAAGACACCCCCTAGGTTTTGGGACGTTTTGCCCATTTATCTCACGTTAAATGTAATTAATTAATGTTCTAAACTACGGAGGAAAGATTTAATTACTTACTTATTAACAAAAGGCGAGTGATAAATGGCCGTAAAGTCATTAAATCACAAAATAATTTCACTAAATTTACTCCAGTGTCGAGTCCATATTTACTTCCCCGTGGCGACAGGGTATGTATCCACTCCCGTCATTGGCTGACTATGGTAACAATGACGTCATAGGCTGTCTACTATTGGCCGCCTGGATCATAACAATATCCGTTTCCCGTCCTGTGATTGGTCCAGAAGGTGCATAACACCGCCATTTTTCCTCGTTTGTTGTTATCTAATAACGATTTAAATCCAAATTTCCCAGTTTTAAATTGCATTTTCAACCATTATAATTAATATATTATATTAAATACACCACTAAATTATTATTATTAAGGCATGCGAACATGGGGTACACATACACACATGGGGTACACATAGACACATGGGGTACACATACACACATGGGGGTACACATACACACATGGGGTACACATAGACACATGGGGTACACATACACACATGGGGGTACACATACACACATGGGGTACACATAGACACATGGGGTACACATACACACATGGGGTACACATACACACATGGGGTACACATACACACATGGGGTACACATACACACATGGGGGTACACATACACACATGGGGTACACATACACACATGGGGCACACATACACACATGGGGTACACATACACACATGGGGGTACACATACACACATGGGGGACACATACACACATGGGGGCACACATACACACATGGGGGTACACATACACACATGGGGGCACACATACACACATGGGGCACACATACACACATGGGGGCACACATACACACATGGGGTACACATACACACATGGGGTACACATACACACATGGGGTACACATACACACATGGGGTACACATACACACATGGGGGTACACATACACACATGGGGGCACACATACACACATGGGGTACACATACACACATGGGGTACACATACACACATGGGGGTACACATACACACATGGGGGCACACATACACACATGGGGGCACACATACACACATGGGGTACACATACACACATGGGGTACACATACACACATGGGGGCACACATACACACATGGGGGCACACATACACACATGGGGTACACATACACACATGGGGGTACACATACACACATGGGGCACACATACACACATGGGGGCACACATACACACATGGGGTACACATACACACATGGGGGTACACATCACTACACACATGGGGACACACATACACACATGGGGCACACATACACACATGGGGGTACACATACACACATGGGGACACCATAACACACATGGGGGCAACATCCACATGGCACAACACACATGGGGTACAACACATACACTCACAATGGGGTACACATACACACAACATGGGGGCACACATTACACACATGGGGGCACACATACACACATGGGGGTACACATCAAAAGGCACAACATGGGGCACACATACACACATGGGGCACACATACACACATGGGGGCACACATACACACATGGGGGTACACATACACACATGGGGCACACATACACACATGGGGGCACACATACACACATGGGGGCACACATACACACATGGGGTACACATACACACATGGGGTACACAACAATGACACACCATGGGGTCACACATACACACATGGGGGTACACATACACACATGGGGTACACATACACACATGGGGTACACATACACACATGGGGTACACATACACACATGGGGTACACATACACACATGGGGTACACATACACACATGGGGTACACATACACACATGGGGTACACACAACTTACACATACACATGGGGGAATACACACGGCACAATACACACATGGGGGCACACAACACAATGGTAAACACACATGGGGTACACATACATACATGGGGCACACATACACACATGGGGCTTACATACACACATGGGACACACATACATGTCCGTAACAATATATATATATATATATATATATATATATATATATATATATATATATATATATATATATATATATATATATATATATATATATACACTGAGTTTGGTCAGTGAAGGACTTAGAAGTTAGTGAATAATGCAGGGCCTTACCTTGCCTTCATGGCTAGTGTTGTGCAATGATAATGTAGACATGCGGGGGGGAGGGTGTAGGTTCACTGGTACACACACACACACACACACACACACACACACACACACACACACACACACACACACACACACCCCTCCCCTCCCCCCCCCCTGCCTGCCTCACGTAAGTGTAAATTGGTTTACAGCTCACGTGTCCTTCCTCACACACACACACACACACACACACACACACACACACAGCTACTAACCATCTACCATCTACTGTCCTCAGTAAGGACACAGGCACTAACCATCTACTACCATCTACTGTCCTCAGTAAGGACACAGGCAACTAAACCATCTACTACCATCTACTGTCCTCAGTAAGGACACAGGCACTAACCATCTACTACCATCTACTGTCCTCAGTAAGGACACAGGCACTAACCATCTACTACCATCTACTGTCCTCAGTAAGGACACAGGCACTAACCATCTACTACCATCTACTGTCCTCAGTAAGGACACAGGCACTAACCATCTACTACCATCTACTGTCCTCAGTAAGGACACAGGCACTGACCATCTACTACCATCTACTGTCCTCAGTAAGGACACAGGCAATAACCATCTACTACCATCTACTGTCCTCAGTAAGGACACAGGCACTAACCATCTACTACCATCTACTGTCCTCAGTAAGGACACAGGCACTAACCATCTACTACCATCTACTGTCCTCAGTAAGGACACAGGCACTAACCATCTACTACCATCTACTGTCCTCAGTAAGGACACAGGCACTAACCATCTACTACCATCTACTGTCCTCAGTAAGGACACAGGCACTAACCATCTACTACCATCTACTGTCCTCAGTAAGGACACAGGCACTAACCATCTACTACCATCTACTGTCCTCAGTAAGGACACAGGCACTAACCATCTACTACCATCTACTGTCCTCAGTAAGGACACAGGCACTAACCATCTACTACCATCTACTGTCCTCAGTAAGGACACAGGCACTAACCATCTACTACCATCAACTGTCCTCAGTAGTGGACACAGGCACTAACCATCTACTACCATCTACTGTCCTCAGTAAGGACACAGGCACTAACCATCTACTACCATCTACTGTCCTCAGTAAGGACACAGGCACTAACCATCTACTACCATCTACTGTCCTCAGTAGTGGACACAGGCACTAACCATCTACTACCATCTACTGTCCTCAGTAAGGACACAGGCACTAACCATCTACTACCATCTACTGTCCTCAGTAAGGACACAGGCACTAACCATCTACTACCATCTACTGTCCTCAGTAAGGACACAGGCACTAACCATCTACTACCATCTACTGTCCTCAGTAAGGACACAGGCACTAACCATCTACTACCATCTACTGTCCTCAGTAGTGGACACAGGCACTAACCATCTACTACCATCTACTGTCCTCAGTAAGGACACAGGCACTAACCATCTACTACCATCTACTGTCCTCAGTAAGGACAAGGCACTGAACCATCTACTACCATCTATGTCCTCAGTAAGGACACAGGCACTAACCATCTACTACCATCTATCTGTCCTCAGTAAGGACACAGGCACTAACCATCTACTACCATCTACTGTCCTCAGTAAGGACACAGGCACTAACCATCTACTACCATCTACTGTCTTCAGTAAGGACACAGGCACTAACCATCTACTACCATCTACTGCCCTTCAGTAAGGACACAGGCACTAACCATCTACTACCATCTACTGTCCTTCAGTAAGGACACAGGCACTAACCATCTACTACCATCTACTGTCCTCAGTAAGGACACAGGCACTAACCATCTACTACCATCTACTGTCCTCAGTAAGGACACAGGCACTAACCATCTACTACCATCTACTGTCCTCAGTAAGGACACAGGCACTAACCATCTACTACCATCTACTGTCCTCAGTAAGGACACAGGCACTAACCATCTACTACCATCTACTGTCCTCAGTAAGGACACAGGCACTAACCATCTACTGTCCTCAGCAGTGGACGTGTGTGTGTGTGTGTGTGTGGGACCTTGGGAGAGCGAGAGTGTGAGGGGAGGGGAGGGGAGGGGAGGGGAAGCATGCTTGGCATTCACCTCAACCCCCCCTCGCCTCCCCCCCTTCCCCCCCCAGGCGCACAAGAACAACAACAACAAGGACAACAAGGAGGACAAGGATGTTTATGTTGAGGCAGGTCAGTGATTGTGGCGCGCCTCATTGTGTACACAACGAGGCATCATCATCACCACCGGGAGAGGCAGGACAATGAGAGGCACGACAATGAGAGTCACGACAATGAGAGGCACGACAATGAGAGGCACTATGAGAGGGCAGGACAATGAGAGGCACTATGAGAGGGCAGGACAATGAGAGGCACTATGAGAGGCAGGACAATGAGAGGCACTGTGAGAGGCAGGACAATGAGAGGCACTATGAGAGGCAGGACAATGAGGGATGTATGAGGGAGGACAATGAGAGGCACTATGAGAGGCAGGACAATGAGAGGCACTATGAGAGGCAGGACAATGAGAGGCACTATGAGAGCCAGGACAATGAGAGGCACTATGAGAGGCAGGACAATGAGAGGCACTATGAGGCAGGACAATGAGAGGCAGTATGAGGCAGGACAATGAGAGGCACTATGAGAGGGAGGACAATGAGAGGCACTATGAGAGGGAGGACAATGAGAGGCAGTATGAGATGGAGGACAATGAGAGGCACTATGAGGGGTGTATGAGGGAGGACAATGAGAGGCAGTATGAGGGAGGATAATGAGGGGCAGTATGAGGAGGACAATGAGAGGCAGTATGAGGGATGTATGAGGGAGGACAATGAGAGGCAGTATGAGGGATGTGTGAGGGAGGACAATGAGAGGCAGTATGAGGGATGTGTGAGGGAGGACAATGAGAGGCAGTATGAGGGATGTATGAGGGAGGACAATGAGAGGCAGTATGAGGGATGTATGAGAGGACAATGAGAGGAGAAGGAGAGAGAGAAGAGGAGAAGAGAGAGAGAGAGAGAGAGAGAGAGAGAGAGAAAAAGTGCAGTATGAGAGTAGTGAGCTACAGAGAGCTAGAGAGAGAGTACAAGAATATTATTTGCCTCTTCCTAGTCACTTCCCCACCATACTCTTCTTCACTTACCCCTCCACACCTACGCAATACTCTACTCCTCCCTACGCAACCTACACCCCCTACGCAAATCTACTACGACCAAGCAACCTACCTTCCCCTATGCAACCCTCATACCAGACTCGACCCTCTACGCAGACCTACCTCCTCCCCCCTACTGCAACTTTAACAACCTCCCCCACAGCAACCTACGACCATGACCTCACCGCAACTCTAACCTTCCCCCTACCAACCCCCCCATCCCTGCAACCTACCTCCTCCCCCCCATACGCACCAACCTCCTCCCCCTACGCAACTTACCTCCCCCCCATGCAACCTGGTCACGACCAGACCTCCCCCCCATGCAACCTGGTCACGACCAGGACCTCCCCCCCCATGCAACCTGTCACGACCAGGACCCTCCCCCCCATGCAACCTGGTCACGACCAGGACCCTCCCCCCCCATGCAACCTGGTCACGACCAGGACCCTCCCCCCCCATGCAACCTGTCACGACCAGGACCCTCCCCCCCCCCATGCAACCTGGTCACGACCAGGACCCCCCCCCCATGCAACCTGGTCACGACCAGGACCCTCCCCCCCCATGCAACCTGGTCACGACCAGGACCCTCCCCCCCATGCAACCTGGTCACGACCAGGACCCTCCCCCCCATGCAACCTGGTCACGACCAGGACCCTCCCCCCCATGCAACCTGGTCACGACCAGGACCCTCCCCCCCATGCAACCTGGTCACGACCAGGACCCTCCCCCCCATGCAACCTGGTCACGACCAGGACCCTCCCCCCCATGCAACCTGGTCACGACCAGGACCCTCCCCCCCATGCAACCTGGTCACGACCAGGACCCTCCCCCCCATGCAACCTGGTCACGACCAGGACCCTCCCCCCATGCAACCTGGTCACGACCAGGACCTCCCCCCCCATGCAACCTGGTCACGACCAGGACCCTCCCCCCCATGCAACCTGGTCACGACCAGGACCTCCCCCCCCCATGCAACCTGGTCACGACCAGGACCCTCCCCCCCATGCAACCTGGTCACGACCAGGACCCTCCCCCCCATGCAACCTGGTCACGACCAGGACCTCCCCCCCATGCAACCTGGTCACGACCAGGACCTCCCCCCCATGCAACCTGGTCACGACCAGGACCTCCCCCCCATGCAACCTGGTCACGACCAGGACCCTCCCCCCCATGCAACCTGGTCACGACCAGGACCTCCCCCCCATGCAACCTGGTCACGACCAGGACCCTCCCCCCCATGCAACCTGGTCACGACCAGGACCTCCCCCCCATGCAACCTGGTCACGACCAGGACCCTCCCCCCCATGCAACCTGGTCACGACCAGGACCTCCCCCCCATGCAACCTGGTCACGACCAGGACCTCCCCCCCATGCAACCTGGTCACGACCAGGACCCTCCCCCCCATGCAACCTGGTCACGACCAGGACCCTCCCCCCATGCAACCTGGTCACGACCAGGACCCTCCCCCCATGCAACCTGGTCACGACCAGGACCCTCCCCCCCATGCAACCTGGTCACGACCAGGACCCTCCCCCCCATGCAACCTGGTCACGACCAGGACCTCCCCCCATGCAACCTGGTCACGACCAGGACCCTCCCCCCCATGCAACCTGGTCACGACCAGGACCCTCCCCCCCATGCAACCTGGTCACGACCAGGACCCTCCCCCCCATGCAACCTGGTCACGACCAGGACCCTCCCCCCCATGCAACCTGGTCACGACCAGGACCCTCCCCCCCATGCAACCTGGTCACGACCAGGACCCTCCCCCCCATGCAACCTGGTCAGACCAGGACCCTCCCCCCCATGCAACCTGGTCACGACCAGGACCCTCCCCCCCATGCAACCTGGTCACGACCAGGACCCTCCCCCCCATGCAACCTGGTCACGACCAGGACCCTCCCCCCCATGCAACCTGGTCACGACCAGGACCCTCCCCCCCATGCAACCTGGTCACGACCAGGACCCCCCCCCCCATGCAACCTGATCATGACCAGGACCCTCCCCCCCATGCAACCTGGTCACGACCAGGACCCTCCCCCCCATGCAACCTGATCATGACCAGGACCCTCCCCCCCATGCAACCTGGTCACGACCAGGACCCTCCCCCCCCCATGCAACCTGGTCACGACCAGGACCCTCCCCCCCCATGCAACCTGGTCACGACCAGGACCCTCCCCCCCCATGCAACCGTCACGACGGACCCTCCCCATGCAACCTGTCAGACCAGACCCTCCCCCCATGCAACCTGGTCATGACCAGGACCCTCCCCCCATGCAACCTGTCATGACCAGGACCCCTCCCCCCCCCCCAATCAAAAGTTTTCCATGAGTCACCTCGCCTGGCGCCGATGTTCTTCCCCCTAATCAATAATTTCCTTATATATTCCCTCTGGACCCAGACCGAAAAGGTTTCCCCCCCTCCAACCCCCCATGGCAACAGCTGGTGTGTGTGTGTGTGTGTGTGTCATGGCTAGCTATCCCCAACCCCACTCCACCCCACTCCACTCCACTCACCCACCACCACCATCCTCCACCCTCAGTGGTGGCAGGGTTCGAACCCCACCAACATCACCACCGCCTCTCCTCTCGCAGGAGTGGCAGGGTTCGAACCCCAGGCCATTTCCCCACCTTCTCCCGCAGGAGTGGTAGGGTTCGAACCCCACCACCTTCTCCCGCAGCAGTGGCAGGGTTCGAACCCCAGCCCATTTCCCCACCTTCCCCCGCAGGAGTAGCAGGGTTCGAACCCCACCACCACCACCTTCTCTCGCAGGAGTGGCAGGGTTCGAACCCCAGGCCATTTCCCCATCTTCCCCCGCAGGAGTGGCAGGGTTCGAACCCCACCACCACCACCTTCTCTCGCAGGAGTGGCAGGGTTCGAACCCCACAGCCCATTTCCCCCCCACAGACAGGTGGCGCCCCCTCATCAAGGATGCTCAATCGTGATCAATTATTTCCCAGGACTGGAGCCAACTTGCGGAGGGGGGAGAGGGGGGGGGGGGGGAGGGGGGGGGTTACTCAAATCAATAGTTTTCCACTTCCTGGGATCTGTCCAAGTGGCTGTCCCAGACAAACTGTCCAAATGTAATACAACTAAATATAACCAAATATAATATGACCAAATATAATATGACCAAATATAACAATATATAATATAACTCAATATCATCAAATATAATATAACCAAATATAATCAAATATAAAATAAGTAAATATAACCAAATATAATATAACCAAATATAACCAAATATAATATAACCAAATATAATATAACCAAATGTAACCAAATATAACCAAATATAACCAAATATGATTTAACAAAATATAACCAAATATAATATAACCAAATATAATATAACCAAATGTAACCAAATATAACCAAATATAATTTAACCAAGTATGACCAAATATAATATAACCAAATATAACCAAATATAATATAACCAAATATAATTTAACCAAATATAACCAAATATAATATAACCAAATATAATATAACCAAATATAACCAAATATAATATAACCAAATATAACCAAATATAATATAACCAAATATAATATAACCAAATATAATATAACCAAATGTAACCAAATATAATATAACCAAATATAACCAAATATAATTTAACCAAATATAACCAAATATAATATAACCAAATATAACCAAATATAATATAACCAAATACAACCAAATATAATATAACCAAATATAACCAAATATAATATAACCAAATATAACCAAATATGATATAACCAAATATAACCAAATACAATATAGCCAAATATGATACAACCAAATATAACCAAATATAATATAACCAAACATAACCAAATATAATATAACCAAATATAACCCAATATAATATATCCAAGGGAACTTCTGTGGCCGATTACATTTCAAACCGAGGATTACATTATTACGTTATTGAAGACTTGATGTTGTACTTTGATGTTGTACAAACAATACTTTAGGGTGTGCGTCTCTCTCTCTCTCTCTCTCTCTCTCTCTCTCTCTCTCTCTCTCTCTCTCTCTTCTCCTCTTCTCTCTCTCTCTCTCTTCTCTCTCTCTCTCTCTCTCTCTCTCTGTATATGCTGTATGTATGTATGTATGATTATGTATGTATGTATGTATGTGTCATGTGCTTGAGGAGGGGGGGGTTGTGTGGGGGGGTTGGTATCATGTGTTTGAGGAGGGGGGGTGTTGTGTAGAGGGGGGGTGCCGTGTGATTGAGGAAGGGGTTATGTGGGGTGGTTGGTATAATACTCGCTGACTTCATCCATTCCCGTCGCCACCCCGCCACATAGGAAATACATATATATATATATATATATATATATATATATATATATATATATATATATATATATATATATATATATATATATATATATATATATATATATACTACACACACACACACACACACACACACACACACACACCAGACCCGTGATTTTCCAAAGTTTGTGAATTTCTTTATTTAACTGACATCTAACTCAATTTGACCTTTTCCTGCATTCATCCTGACCTTTGTGGGGTAATCGTACCCCACTGGTTTACTGAGCCTTCCTTCCCCAATCTATCTTGCCCATCTATCTCCTTCTAACTTCTAATCAAGCTCCTTCTATATTCCAATCTGTCCTTCTCCCTTTCCATTGGAAGTTAGACGCTGGCCCAACCCTATCTGGATGCTGATTGGGTCTCCTCCATCAGTCAAGTGGATGCTGATTGGGCCTCCTCCATCAGTCAACTGGATGCTCATTGGTCCAGCTCTATGGACAGAGCTTGATTGCTGATTGGTTCTTCTCTATCGACCGTCTGCGATGATGATTGGTCCTTCACCTATCGACCAGCCTGCCGCTGATTGGTTCCCCTCTACGTATACACCACCCTCACCATTTTCTAACAGATATAGAAGATGTATGATTAACTGCTTAATTAAATGGTTAATTACCAATTAATTGACTTACTGTTTGACGAATACATGACCTCCAATTTGCACTCAAGGTTGGAAACCCCATTGGACCACGAAATGTTTCAGCCATGTTATATTCTCACCCTTTCTCCGTTTTCTTTCTTCTCTGAGGAATTTGATAATTGTAAGCCTTTCCTCACGTATAATGTACTCAAAACAAGCACCCACCATCCAGAGCCTTCGCCCCCCGCCCCCCATATATCACAATGACCCAGTCCATTCTATCACATGCACGTAATGCATACCCCTGGAGGTTCTGGCCCAGATACCCCAAAGCTTCTTCCACTCCATCCATAGTGTTTAGGCCCAGATACCCCAAAGCTTCTGCCATTCCATCCATAGTGTTCAGGCCCAGATACCCCAAAGCTTCTGCCGTTCTATCCCCAGTGTTCAGGCCCAGATACCCCAAAGCTTCTTCCACTCTATCCTCAGTGTTTAGGCCCAGATACCCCAAAGCTTCTTTTATCTCCCTTATGGCCTCCTTCATCCCCTTTTTCCCTCAAGTTCTAACACACAGATCTTCTGATTCGGTCTTTCCTCACTCATCCTCTCCATATGTCCAAACATTTCTCTCGTTACGAGGCCCCCACCCAAGAGTCGCATCCACACAAGACCGTCAGGGGATCCCCCTATACCATCAAACATGCCCATCTTTTCCCTAAGAGACAGCAACCTTCCCTTTCCACACATTATTGAGTGCACCCAGAACCTTCGCCCCCTCACCGACCCTATGTCTCACCCATCTACCACCACGTCCATGCCACAGGTCCCCCCACATTTCCCTGGTTCTCCCCACACACACCCAACATTTTCACCACCTTGGCTCCCTGCCATCACCCAGGCCTCATCTGGTGACATTTCCTTTCTCAACTCTTTCTCCTCACACACACTCTCCCACAGCAGGGCAACCACCACGGCAGCTCTCCCTCACATCTTCCACCACCAGGCAAACAACAACAACAACAACAACAATAACAACAACAATAACAACAATATTAAAATAATAATAATAATAATAATAAAATAATAATAATAATAATAAAATAATAATAATAATAATAAATAATATAATAATAATAATAATAATAATAATAATAATAATAATAATAATAATAATAATAATAATAATAATAATAATGAAAATAATAATAATAATAATAATAATAATAATAATAATAATAATAATAATAATAATAATAATAATAATAATAATAATAATAATAATAATAATAAATGATATAATAATTAATAATATATGATAATCATTATAAATTAATAATGTAACTAATAATAATAATAATAATATAATAATAATTATAATAATAATAATAATAAAATAATAATTAATAATAATAATATATAATAATAATAATAATGATAATATAATAATAAGATAATAATAATAATAATGATAATAATATATATAATAATACTAATAAATAATAATAAAATAATAATGATAATAATAATAATAATAATAATAATAATAATAATAATAATAATGATAACCACAGCTAAAGCTGTTAGTACATTACATTAACACTATATTTGTCATCTTCCGTTCATACAACTGTTGTCATAATGTATTCACGTAACTATTGTATACTTGCAATACTCGCTAACTACCATCTACTATCTTCCAGTCTAACTCACAGTTTCCGTGCCATCTACCATCTTCCAGTCTAACTCACAGTTTCCGCGCCATCTACCATCTTCCAGCCTAATTCACAGTTTCCGCACCATCTACCATCTTCCAGTCTAACTCACAGTTTCCGCACCATCTACCATCTTCCAGTCTAACTCACAGTTTCCGCGCCATCTACCATCTTCCAGTCTAACTCACAGTTTCCGCACCATCTACCATCTTCCAGCCTAATTCACAGTTTCCGCGCATCTACCATCTTCCAGCCTAATTCACAGTTTCCGCACCATCTACCATCTTCCAGCCTAACTCACAGTTTCCGCGCTATCTACCATCTTCCAGTCTAACTCACAGTTTCCACTCTTAACTCCCATGCCTTCAATAAAGGCTCTGTAACTACAATAAATAATCATGATATAGACCTTATCTACACTAAAACTGAGGCTCTGAGTGATAGGTATATGGTATCCTAGTGAAATATATAGCCTTTTGGGGGCTATATTGGACGAACCAAATCAGTCTATAATATAAATGAAACTAAGGAGTAATTTTGTAATGTATTAAAGGAGCATTTGCATCCATTTCATCCCTAAATACAATGGGTTTTCTTGGACTCGTTCCCAAAATTCGAGAAATACAGCCATGGGGGCCACGCCTCCTTAACCTCTTGGCCAATGATATTCCATTATCTAGCCGAAGATGGCTGCGGTTTTGTTTACATCAGCAGCCAATCACAGCTCTAGATCCATCGGGTGATGAAGAGGGGGGTATATTTGTTGGTATTACCGGCCCCAAAAATTATGAACAAAACGAATGATTGATAAATTTCTATAGAAAACAATGATAAAAGGAATTATGACAACCCAATTACGTCTGGTGATCACTGAATTACCAATTTGTTGCTCCATTATTCTCCAAATATTACCTCCGGGCATCAAACTGTAAATATTATAGTAAGAGGAGAAAGCAGTGCAACGGAAGCGCCACTGATGACGTCAGGAAGCAGGAAGAATGTGATGCGTGTAGATGTCGATCCGAGGAATTTACTACCATTATATTCATTTCCCTTTTAAGGGAGATTACTTTAAGACATTTTAGGTTTATAAACTTTTTCTCATGCCATCCTATTGGCTCAGCTCATTTGTAGTTTGGGAAAGTATATGAGGAAGGCGAAAGTTAAGAGTTAATGTTAATACGAGCAAGGTCATTAACAAGGTAATTATATATATATATATATATATATATATATATATATATATATATATATATATATATATATATATATATATATGTATATATATATTATTATATATATATATATATATATATATATATATATATATATATATATATATATATATATATATATATATATTATGATATATATATATATATATATATATATATATATATATATATATATATATATATATATATATATATTATAATGTATGATATATAATGTATATATAAACACACGTAAGGAACATATTGGCAGCTGTGGTGGATTTTGGGCCGGTAACACGAGCAAATGTAAGAGTGCTACATCAACATGGATTCAAAGCCATGGTTGAAAATTGGGACTGGACTTAACTGTTGGTCCATTGGAGCATTAGGCGGTGAGGTTTGAGTCTCGTGGTGCTTCTGTAGGAGAGAGGAGGCATTTGCCATGATCCACTCCCCGAGAGGCTTGAAAATGGCTATACGCGCTTCGTCAAGCCTCAGGCAGCTGCATCTGTGGGTTGTAAAAGGGCGCCAAGGTCACTCCCACCATATTGGATGTGTGAGTACAATATAGAACATCTGTGGGATAAGTCAGTTGTGCTATACTGGGAGCGACGTAGGTCGAGAAGAATTATGGGGTGACCCACTATGTTCCTACGGGTCATTCACACACTGTAAACTCACGTACGGTCGTTCCGTCGTACCGTCGTGCTCAAGGGTCGTACCGTCGTGTTCAAGGGTCGTACCGTCGTGCTCAAGGGGGTCGTACCATCGTGCTCAAGGGTCGTACCGTCGTGTTCAAGGGTCGTACCGTCGTGCTCAAGGGGGTCGTACCGATGTGGTCAATGGTCGTACCGTCGTACTCAAGGGGTCGTACCGTAGTGCTTAAGGCGTCGTACCGTCGTGCTCAAGGGCTCGTACCGTCGTGCTCAAGGGTCGTACCGTCGTGTTCAAGAAGGTCGTACCGTCGTGTTCAAGAAGGTCGTACCGTCGTGTTCAAGGGTCGTACCGTCGTGCTCAAGGGGTCGTACCGTCGTGTTCAAGGGGTCGTACCGTCGTGCTCAAGGGGTCGTACCGTCGTGTTCAAGGGGTCGTACCGTCGTGCTCAAAGGGCCGTACCATCGTGTTCAAGGGTCGTACCGTCGTGCTCAAGGGGTCGTACCGTCGTGTTCAAGGGTCGTATCGTCGTGTTCAAGGGTCGTACCGTTGTGGTCAATGGTCGTACCGTCGTACTCAAGGGGGTCGTACCGTCGTACTCAAGGGGTCGTACCGTCGTGCTCAAGGGGGTCGTACCGTCGTGCTCAAAGGGTCGTACCGTCGTGCTCAAGGGGGTCGTACCGTCGTGCTCAAGAAGTTGACGAAACCATACTGCTGGGGCGGGGGGGGGAGGGGGAGGGGTTGGTTAATTGTCGTATCTCTACCTACCGAACCTAACCTTCAAAGGTCAGCTGGTAAAATGTTAATGTTGAAT
>NC_092268.1:7509465-7566965 GCF_036320965.1 Panulirus ornatus
GAGGGGGGGTCGAGTCGGGCCGCTGGACTTGGTCTGCGCAGTGAGGGGGTCGGGTCAGGCCGCCGGGCTTGGTCTGCGCAGTGAGGGGGGGTCGAGTCGGGCCGCTGGACTTGGTCTGCGCAGTGAGGGGGTCGGGTCAGGCCGCCGGGCTTGGTCTGCGCAGTGAGGGGGCTGGGCCGCCGGGCCTGGTCTGCGCAGTGAGGGGGTCGGGCTGGGCCTGGTCTGCGCAGTGAGGGGCGGTGGCGTGTCATTGATCACCCCCCCTGGTAGCGGCGCTGGTCGATATCTTGCGCTACAGTCCCACAGCGAAATCATTTCCAGTTGATCCCAGTACATTTGTGGGGTTCTCCCACCCACCCACCACCGGGTTCTCCCTGTATCCCAGCGGGGGGGTCGGGATATCCCAGAGCCTCGACCTCGACATCGCAACTGCAGCTACAGGGAGAACCCATCTATTGAACCTCCTGCAGCTACAGGGTGAACACCAGCTACAACCTCCTGCAGCTACAGGGTGAACACCATCTATTGAACCTCCTGCAGCTACAGGGTGAACACCAGCTACAACCTCCTGCAGCTACAGGGTGAACACCATCTATTGAACCTCCTGCAGCTACAGGGTGAACACCATCTATTGAACCTCCTGCAGCTACAGGGTGAACACCAGCTACAACCTCCTGCAGCTACAGGGTGAACACCATCTATTGAACCTCCTGCAGCTACAGGTGTGAACACCATCTATTGAACCTCCTGCAGCTACAGGGTGAACACCAGTCACTCTGCAGTACAGGGTGACACCAGCACAACCTCCTGCAGCTACAGGGTGAACACCATCTATTGAACCTCCTGCAGCTACAGGGTGAACACCAGCTACAACCTCCTGCAGCTACAGGGTGAACACCAGCTACAACCTCCTGCAGCTACAGGGAGAACCCATCTATTGAACCTCCTGCAGCTACAGGGAGAACCCATCTATTGAACCTCTTGCAGCTACAGGAAGAACACCAGCCATTGAACCTCCTGCAGCTACAGGAAGAACCCATCTATTGAACCTCCTCCTGCAGCTACAGGAGACCATCTATGACCTCTGCACTACAGGGAGAACTCATTGAACCTCCAGTAGCTACAGGGAGAACCCATCTATTGAACCTCCTGCAGCTACAGGAGAGTATCTATTGACTTCAGTACGGAGACCATCTATTGAACCTCCTGCAGCTACAGGGAGAACCCATCTATTGAACCTCCTGCAGCTACAGGTAGAACTCATCTATTGAACCTCCTTCAGCTACAGGGAGAACCCATCTATTGAACCTCCTGCAGCTACAGGGAGAACCCATCTATTGAACCCCCTGCAGCTACAGGGAGAACACCAGCTATTGCACCTCCTGCAGCTACAGGGAGAACACCAGCTATTGCACCTCCTGCAGCTACAGGGAGAACACCAGCTATTCCACCTCCTGCAGCTACAGGGAGAACCCATCTATTGAACCTCCTGCAGCTACAGGGAGAACCCATCTATTGAACCCCCTGCAGCTACAGGGAGAACACCAGCTATTGCACCTCCTGCAGCTAGAGGGAGAGCCCATCTACTGCACCTCCTGCAGCTACAGGGAGAACCCATCTATTGAACCTCCTCCTGCAGCTACAGGGAGAACACCAGCTATTGCACCTCCTGCAGCTACAGGGAGAATACCAGCTATTGCACCTCCTGCAGCTAAAGGGAGAACACCAGTTATTGCACCTCCTGCAGCTACGGATAGAACCCATCTATAGAACCACCTTCTGCAGCTACAGGGAGAACCCATCTATTGAACCTCCTCCTGCAGCTATAGGGAGAACACCATTTATTGCACCTCCTGAAGCTACAGGAAGAACCCATCTATTGAGCCTCCTGCAGCTACAGGGAGAACCCATCTATTGAACCTCCTACACCTGCAGGGAGAACCCATCTATTGAACCTCCTGCACCTACAGTGAGAACCCATCTATTGAACCTCCTCTAGGGAGAACCCATCTATTGAACTTCCTCCAGGGAGAACCCACCTATTGAACCTCCTCCAGGGAGAACCCATCTATTGCTCCTCCTGCAGATACAGGGAGAACCCATCTATTGAACCTCCTCCAGGGAGAACACCATCTATTGAACCTCCTCCAGGAAGAACACCATGGTACTGGAGAGGGTGGGTTGTGTTGCATGGTACTGGAGAGGGTGGGTTGTGTTGCATGGTACTGGAGAGGGGGTGGTCTGTGTTGCATGGTACTGGAGAGGGTGGGTTGTGTTGCATGGTACTGGAGAGGGTGGTCTGTGTTGCATGGTACTGGAGAGGGGGTGGTCTGTGTTGCATGGTTACTGGAGAGGGTGGGTTTGTGTTTGCATGGTACTGGAGAGGGTGGGTTGTGTTGCATGGTACTGGAGAGGGGGTGGGTCTGTGTTGCATGGTACTGGAGAGGGTGGGTTGTGTTGCATGGTACTGGAGAGGGTGGGTTGTGTTGCATGGTACTGGAGAGGGGGTGGTCTGTGTTGCATGGTACTGGAGAGGGTGGGTTGTGTTGCATGGTACTGGAGAGGGTGGGTTGTGTTGCATGGTACTGGAGAGGGGGTGGTCTGTGTTGCATGGTACTGGAGAGGGTGGGTTGTGTTGCATGGTACTGGAGAGGGTGGGTTGTGTTGCATGGTACTGGAGAGGGGTGGTCTGTGTTGCATGGTACTGGAGAGGGTGGGTTGTGTTGCATGGTACTGGAGAGGGTGGTCTGTGTTGCATGGAGGCCTTTTAACGACCTACACCAATATATATAAAAGCCTTTTATTCTTAACTTCTTGTGTCTCCCCTGATGATGATGTGATTATGACACGAAAGTGCACTTGGGAACTTATCCTGTTTCATTTACCCCCGTGGACTCATAGGAATATTATATATATATATATATATATATATATATATATATATATATATATATATATATATATATATATATAATTTAATATATATTATATATATATGACGTATGTCAAGCACCAATGCAATGCATCCTTGGGAACTTCAGTGCTTCCGTAGGCAAGTGAGAGAGAGACTCACTCTCTCTCTCTCTCTCTCTCTCTCTCTCTCTCTCTCTCTCTTCTCTCTCTCTCTCTCTCTCTCTCTCTTCTCTCCCTGTCCAAATCCTTATCTCCTTATCTCCCAGCTGGGGGGCTCCTCCTCCCCCCCTCCTCCTCCCCACCTTCCCCCACCTTCCCCCTCTCCCTCTCCCCCAGTAGACGAGACATTCCCCTTCCTTCTTTCCCCCTTCCTTCTTCCCCTTTCCTTTCCCCTTTCCCCTTCCCCTCAAACCATCCTGGCGTTATCTGTCACTGGGAGATCTTATCTCCAGTCTTCCTGTGTGGCGTTATCTCTGAGATAAGAGAGAGAGATAAGAGAGAGAGAGAGAGAGAGAGAGAGAGAGAGAGAGAGAGAGAGAGAGAGAGAGAGAGAGATAAGAGAGAGATAAGAGAGAGAGAGAGAGAGAGAGAGAGAGAGAGAGAGAGAGAGAGAGAGAGAGATAAGAGAGAGAGAGAGGAGAGAGAGAGAGAGAGAGAGAGATAAGAGAGAGAGAGAGAGAGAAGAGAGAGAGAGAGAGAGAGAGAGAGAGGAGAGAGATGAGAGAGAGGAGAGGAGAGAGAGAGAGAGAGATAGAGAGAGAGATAAGAGGAAGAGAAATAAGAGAGAGAAAGAGAGAGGAGAGAGATGAGAGAAGAGAGAGAGAGAGAGAAGGAGAGAGAGAGAGAGAGAGAGAAGAGAGAGATGAGAGAGAGAGATAGAGAGAGAAGAGAATGAGAGAGAGAGGAGAGAGAGAGAGAGAGGAGAGGAGAGAGAGGAGAGAGAGAGAGAGAGAGAGAGAGAGAGATTCACTAAGACTAGTTCTCCTACAACTTCTTGTCTCTCTTGGAGGTGGAGAGGGGGGGAGGTGGTGAGGGGTTTGAGGGGGAAGGGGAGGTGGGGGTTGAGGGGTGAGGGGTGAGGGGAGGTG
Source organism: Panulirus ornatus (assembly GCF_036320965.1). NCBI lineage: Eukaryota > Metazoa > Arthropoda > Malacostraca > Decapoda > Palinuridae > Panulirus > Panulirus ornatus. Next base: position 7,513,467 of record NC_092268.1, read on the forward strand.
TGGGAGGGAGGGAGGGAGGAGGAGGTGGTTGGAGGGAGGGGGGGAGGTGGTTTGTTGCTGTGGTTTGGGGGAGGTTGGGGGAGGTGGAGGGGAGTGGGTGGAGTGGAGGGGAGGGTGGAGGGGAGTGGGTGGAGGGGAGTGGAGGGGTGGAGGGAGGGTGGAGGGAGTGCTTGGTATGCTTGCCACAAGCAGGCAAGGCGAGACATGTTGGTGCAGTCGTGGTTACGCCTCTTTGCCGAGCTATTTGCTCGCCTCCAAAAGCAGGCTCGCCCTCCTAAAGCAGGCTCGCCTCCAAAAGCAAGCGCGCCTCCAAAAGCAGGCTCGCCTCCAAAGCAGGCACGCCCTCCAAAAGCAGGCTCGGCTCTAAAGCAGGCACGCCCTCCAAAGCAGGCACGCCCTCCAAAAGCAGGCTCGCCTCCAAAAACAGGCTCGCCTCCAAAAAAGCAGGCTCGCCTCTAAAAGCAGGCACGCCCTCAAAGCAGGCACGCCCTCAAAGCAGGCCCGCCTCCAAAGCAGGCTCGCCTCCAAAAGCAGGCACGCCCTCCAAAAGCAGGTTCGCCCTCCAAAAGCAGGCTCGCCCTCCAAAAGCAGGCTCGCTTCCAAAGCTGGTACGCCTCCAAAAGCAGGCGCGCCTCCAAAGCAAGCTCGCCTCCAAAAGCAGGCACGCCCTCCAAAGCAGGCACGCCTCCAAAGCAAGCACGCCTCCACAGCAGGCACGCCTCCAAAGCAGGCACGCCTCCAAAAGCAAGCTCGCCTCCAAAGCAGGCACGCCTCCAAAGCAGGCGCGCCTCCAAAAGCAGGCTCGCCTCCAAAACAGGCACGCCTCCAAAAGCAGGCACGCCTTCCAAAGGAAGCACGCCTCCAAAAGCAGGCGTGCCTCCAAAAGCAGGCTCGCCTCCAAAGCAAGCACGCCTACAAAAGCAGGCACGCCTCCAAAACAGGCTCGCCTCCAAAAGCAGGCACGCCCTCCAAAAGCAGGCACGCCCTCCAAAAGCAGGCACGCCCTCCAAAAGCAAGCACGCCTCCAAAAGCAAACACGCCCTCCAAAAGCAAGCACGCCTCCAAAAGCAAACACGCCCTCCAAAAGCAAGCACGCCTCCAAAAGCAAACACCCCTCAAACAGACGCCTCCAAAGCAAGCCCCCAAACAAGCACGCTCCAAAGCAAAGCAAACACGCCCTCCAAAAAGCAAGCACGCCTCCAAAAAAGTCAGAGCACCGCCCGCCCTCCAAAAAAGCAAGCACGCCTCCAAAAAAGCAGGCACGCCCTCCAAAAAAAGCAGGCACGCCCCCAAAAGCAAGCACGCCTCCAAAAAAGCAAGCACGCCTTCAAAAAAGCAAGCACGCCTCCAAAAAAGCAAGCACGCCTCCAAAAAAGCAAGCACGCCTCCAAAAGCAGAGGTGTTTTTATATAAACACGGGGGGGGGGAGTGTTAGCCACATATTTATTTATAAAAACTTTAAATAAATAAATTACCCCAAGGTCTTACCCCAGCCTCGTCCAGCACATACGATAACTCATTTATCTTTCAGTTGTGTAATGCCATAATTTAATTATCCTTAAGTTAATGTCGTAATGTAGTTTAATTTGGGGGGTTTAACTATATTTTTTCTCGATTATATAAATTTCCAACTAGTGAGTCGGGTTTTTTTTTACTGATTGTAACATATAAATTGTAACATATAAATTAGAACATATAAATTGGGACATAAACTGGAAGATATAAATTGTAACATAAATTGTAACATAAACTGTGACATATAAATTGGAACGTATAAATTGGAACATATGAATTGGAACATATAAACTGGAACATATAAACTGGAACATATAAATTGTAACTTAAATTGTAACATAAACTGTGACATATAAATTGTAACAAATGGTAGCATAAATTGTAACATATAAATTGAAACATATGAATCATAACATATACATTGCATCATATAAATTGGATGTTGATGAGGGGATCTAGGTTCAAGAGCTCAGTGTGTGTGTAGGGTCTGGAGGAGGCCTTGTGCCCTATGTACATGGCTTAGTGTGTGTAGGGTCTGGAGGAAGCCTTGGCCCTATGTACAGGGCTCAGTGTGTGTGTAGGGTCTGGAGGAAGCCAGGTGACCTATGTACAGGGCTCAGTGTTTGTGTAGGGTCTGAAGGAAGCCAAGTGCCCTATATACAGGGCTCAGTGTGCGTAGGGTCTGGAGGAAGCCATGTGCCCTATGTACAGGGCTCAGTGTGTGTGCAGGGTCTGGAGGAAGCCATGTGCCCTATGTACAGGGCTCAGTGTGTGTGTAGGGTCTGGAGGAAGCCTTGTGCCCTATGTACAAGGCTCAGTGTGTGTAGGGTCTGGGGGAAGCCAAGTGCCCTATGTACAGGGCTCAGTGTGTGTAGGCTCTGGAGGAATCCTTGTGCCCTATGTACAAGGCTCAGTGTGTGTAGGGTCTGGAGGAAGCCATGTGCCCTATGTACAAGGCTTAGTGTGTGTAGGGTCTGGAGGAATCCTTGTGCCCTATGTACAAGGCTCAGTGTATGTAGGGTCTGGAGGAAGCCAAGTGCCCTATGTACAGGGCTCAGTGTGTGTAGGGTCTGGAGGAAGCCTTGTGCCTTATGCACAGGGCTCAGTGTGTGTAGAGTTTGGAAGAAGCCATGTGCCCTATGTACGGGGCTCAGTGTTCGTAGGGTCTGGAGGAAGCTAAGTGCCCTATGTACAGGGCTCAGTGTGTGTAGGGTCTGAAGGAAGCCATGGGCCCTATGTACAGGACTCAGTGTGTGTGTAGGGTTTGAAGGAAGCCTTGTGCCCTATGTACAGGGCTCAGTGTGTTTGTGTAGGGTCTGGAGGAAGCCAAGTGCCCTATGTACAAGGCTCAGTGTTTGCGTAGGGTCTGAAGGAAGCCATGGGCCCTATGTACAGGGCTCAGTGTTCGTGTAGGGTCTGAAGGAAGCCATGGGCCCTATGTACAGGGCTCAGTGTTCGTGTAGGGTCTGAAGGAAGCCATGGGCCCTATGTACAAGGCTCAGTGTGTGTGTAGGGTCTGGAGGAAGCCATGGGCCCTATGTACAGGGCTCAGTGTTCGTGTAGGGTCTGAAGGAAGCCATGGGCCCTATGTACAGGGCTCAGTGTTCGTGTAGGGTCTGAAGGAAGCCATGGGCCCTATGTACAAGGCTCAGTGTGTGTGTAGGGTCTGGAGGAAGCCATGGGCCCTATGTACAAACAAACCTGTCTTGTTTGCCTATGAATACAGTGTTGCAAAGGGGGTACCTGGGCGAGTTGACGTGGGGGGAGGATATGATGGCAATGGTTATCTCCCCCCTACTCAATTCTCCCCTCCCCCTCTCCCCTCCCCCCACATAAAGGAGGACCTTGGCACACCCGCGAGCGAGGCACAGTGCCAAGTGAGAGAGAGAGAGGAGAGAGAGAGAGAGAGAGAGAGAGAGAGAGAGAGAGAGAGAGAGAGAGAGAGAGAGAGAGAGGAGAGAGGGGGGGGGAGGGGTGTAGATAGAGGCACCTCTCTCTCTCTTCCTTGTCTGCAAACGACCCTGGATATGTACAAAGCTGAATTACACTCTCACACACTCTCTCACACTCTCACACACTCTCTCACACTCTCTCACACTTTCACACTCTCTTACACTCTCACACTCACTCTCTTACACTCTCATATACTGTCTTACATTCTCACACTCACTCTCACACACTCTCACACTCTCTCACACGCTCTATCTTACACTCACACACTCTCACACACTCTCTTACAATCTCATATACTGTCTTACACTCTCACACTCTCTCACACACTCACACACTCTCACACACACTCTCTTACACTCTCATATACTGTCTTACACTCTCACACACACTCTCTTCACTCTCATACACTGTCTTACACTCTCACACTCACTCTCACACACTCTCACACTCACACACACTCTCACACACTCTCACACACTCTCACACTCACACACTCTCACACACTATCTTACACTCTCACACTCTCATACTCACTCTCACACACTCTCACACTCTCACACACTCTCTCACATGCTCTCACACTCTTACACACTCTCACACACTCTCACACACACACTCTTACACTCTCACACTCACTCACACACTCTTACACTCTCACACTCACTCACACACTCTTACACTCTCTCACACTCACTCACACACTCACACTCACACACTAAGTCTCTCTCTCACACACACACACACACACACACACACACCTTCTCTTGTCCTTGAAGGTCGTAGGTTGACCTCCAATTTGACCTCCAACTTGACCTGAAAAGTGGCCAAGGGTCGAGGGTGGCCTGGATGGATGGCCCGGTGTGGCCATCTGGTTTCTGTCTCCCACTGGAGGTGTGTGAGGGGGGCCTGTTTCTACCCCCTGGGTCGTCCTGTTTCCTAAAACAACACTTACATACACACACACATACACATACATACACACACACACACATATACACATATATACACATACACATACACATACATACACACACACATACACATACATACACACACACATACACATACATACACACACACATACACATACATACACACACACATACACATACATACACACACACATACACATACATACACACACACATACACATACATACACACACACATACACATACATACACACACACATACACATACATACACACACACATACACATACATACACACACACATACACATACATACACACACACATACACATACATACACACACACATACACATACATACACACACACATACACATACATACACACACACATACACATACATACACACACACATACACATACATACACACACACATACACATACATACACACACACATACACATACATACACACACACATACACATACATACACACACACATACACATACATACACACACACATACACATACATACACACACACATACACATACATACACACACACATACACATACATACACACACACATACACATACATACACACACACATACACATACATACACACACACATACACATACATACACACACACATACACATACATACACACACACATACACATACATACACACACACATACACATACATACACACACACATACACATACATACACACACACATACACATACATACACACACACATACACATACATACACACACACATACACATACATACACACACACATACACATACATACACACACACATACACATACATACACACACACATACACATACATACACACACACATACACATACATACACACACACATACACATACATACACACACACATACACATACATACACACACACATACACATACATACACACACACATACACATACATACACACACACATACACATACATACACACACACATACACATACATACACACACACATACACATACATACACACACACATACACATACATACACACACACATACACATACATACACACACACATACACATACATACACACACACATACACATACATACACACACACATACACATACATACACACACACATACACATACATACACACACACATACACATACATACACACACACATACACATACATACACACACACATACACATACATACACACACACATACACATACATACACACACACATACACATACATACACACACACATACACATACATACACACACACATACACATACATACACACACACATACACATACATACACACACACATACACATACATACACACACACATACACATACATACACACACACATACACATACATACACACACACATACACATACATACACACACACATACACATACATACACACACACATACACATACATACACACACACATACACATACATACACACACACATACACATACATACACACACACATACACATACATACACACACACATACACATACATACACACACACATACACATACATACACACACACATACACATACATACACACACACATACACATACATACACACACACATACACATACATACACACACACATACACATACATACACACACACATACACATACATACACACACACATACACATACATACACACACACATACACATACATACACACACACATACACATACATACACACACACATACACATACATACACACACACACACATATACACATATACATACTTTTGCTTGCTTGCCTTCATCCATTCCCGTCGCTACCCCGTGCCACAGGAAACAGCATGGCACTTCAGTACATACACATATACATACTCTTACTTGCTTGCCTTCATCCATTCCCGTCGCTACCCCGTGCCACAGGAAACAGCATGGCACTTCAGTACATACACATATACATACTCTTACTTGCTTGCCTTCATCCATTCCCGTCGCTACCCCGTGCCACAGGAAACAGCATGGCACTTCAGTACATACACATATACATACTTTTGCTTGCTTGCCTTCATCCATTCCCGTCGCTACCGCGTGCTGCAGGAAACAGCATGGCACTTCAGTATGAGTTCATACAGTTACATGTAACATGTCATTTTTTTCTACATGTGGAGGAAGGACATGTTTCGTGGAGACAGTCCACCTCATGATCAGGGTCTGCCAGAACTGAAGAAAGTTAAAAACCCAACATTGACTGGTCGTTACCCTTGTAAGAGAGAGTGATTAAAGGAAGGTCAGGTGACCCGGGGTTTGACCTGGGTATAGGTGGGTGTGTCTTGAACTACTTTATTTTCCTTTTGGAGGTCAATTCTCCCAAAATGATTCGGTGAGCGATAAGTTGTGGGTGTGTGTTTGGACTTTTAACCTAACTTGAGGACAAATGGAAGTTCTTAGTATTAATAATTAAACCAGAAACAGTTTGGGTCATTTTTGCGTTCGAGTGGAATGGTGGAGGGGGCACCTTCCATGCCAATCATCAACAGAATACGAGTGTTATGTGTCCCCTACCACAAGTGACGACGTCAGGATCTTATGGTGGTCAGACTGTCCTCCCTATCTTTCTAACCAATCAGAACTGTCCCTACCCGGTGACGTCAGGATCTTATGTGCGTGTCTCCCTTTCTCAACCAATCAGAACTGTCCCTACCTGGTGACGTCAGGATCTTATGTGCGTGTCTCCCTTTCTCAACCAATCAGAACTGTCCCTACCCTGGTGACGTCAGGATCTTATGTGCGTGTCTCCCTTTCTCAACCAATCAGAACCTACCCTGCATAGTTACCCACAAAGTCTATTAATACCCCGAGAGGTGATGTCTGGTTCATACCTTCAAGCTAATGGTCCTAGTGAGCAGTGTAACATTCTCTTGTCCCTCATTTGGAGCCACTGTATTGTACTGTATTGTACTGTATTGTATTGTATCGTTAACTAAACTGGTCTATATATTTTTGACTATGTGAAAAGTGTACTAGTTTGGAAACTTATTTGGACTATGTTTACAGTAACGTCTTTGTCCCCTGCCTTCCTGCAGCAAAGACTCGAACCCAGGACCTTTTGTGTGGTCGTTGGGTACGCTAAACGTCCAACTGCCGCACAAAAGGTCTCGGGTTCGAGTCCTTGCTGCCTTCCTGCAGCAAAGACTCGAACCCAGGACCTTTTGTGTGGTCGTTGGGTACGCTAAACGTCCAACTGCCGCACAAAAGGTCCGGTCGTTGGTTCGCAAGTCCTTTGTGGATGGGAGTAAGTCATGTGGTATATAAGTAAAAGAGCGTGGTTGAGAGAGCAGAAGAGGATGTTTTGAAATGGTTTGGGTACATGGAGAGAATGAGTTAGGAAAGATTGACCAAGAGGATATATGTGTCGGAGGTGGAGGGAACGAGGAGAAGTGGGAGACCAAATTGGAGGTGGAAAGATGGAGTGAAAAAGATTTTGAGTGATCGAGGCCTGAACATGCAGGAGGGTGAAAGGCGTGCAAGGAATAGAGTGAATTGGAAGGATGTGATATACCGGGGTTGACGTGCTGTCAATGGATTGAACCAGGGCATGTGAAGCGTCTGGGGTAAACCATGGAAAGTTGTGTGGGGCCTGGATGTGGAAAGGGAGCTGTGGTTTCGGTGCATTATTGCATGACAGCTAGAGACTGAGTGTGAACGAATGTGGCCTTTGTTGTCTTTTCCTAGCGCTACCTTGCGCGCGTGCGGGGGGAGGCAAGGAATGTTATTTCATGTGTGGCGAGGTGGCAACTAGAATGGATGAAGGCAGCAAGTATGGATATGTACATGTATATGTCTGTGTATGTATATATATATGTATACGTTGAGATGTATAGGTATGTATATGTACGTGTGTGGACGTGTATGTATATATACATGTGTATGTGGGTGGGTTGGGCCATTCTTTCAGTTTGTTTCCTTGCGCTACCTCGCTAACGCGGGAAAGACGGCGACTAAAGTATGAGAGAGAGAGAGAGAGAGAGAGAGAGAGAGAGAGAGAGAGAGAGAGAGAGAGAGAGAGAGAGAGAGAGGTGTGTGTGTGTGTGTGGTTTCATGAGTCTCATGGTGCTGCTATAGAGAGAGAGAGAGAGAGAGAGAGAGAGAGAGAGAGAGAGAGAGAGAGAGAGAGAGAGAGAGTGAGGTGTGTCAGAGATGTGGATAAGAGGAGGAGGAGAGGAGAGAGAGAGAGAGAGTGGGGGAGGTGTGTGATTGGAGAGTGAGTTGAAGGTGATGGGGGGCGATGTGTGGTGGGGTGAGGTTGGTGGAGGAGGAGGAGGCGAGAGTTGGCGGATGTACGGGGGTGGTGTGGGGGGGGGGGGGGGGGGAGGCGTCAGCCGACCGACCGACCGACCGGACGTCGGTCGGTCGGTCGGTCGGGGCCTGGGGGTGGGGGGGGGGGGGGGAAGAAGGAGGAGGAGAAGAGGTGAGGTGGTGTGTGTGGGAGAGCGAGCGAGTGAGTGAGTGAGTGAGCGAACCAACACAGACGCTGTTGCCACCAGCAGTGGTCTCTCCCACTCCAGCACACCACGCAGAGACCACCACGAAGACCACGAGAAGGAGGCCCTGTCCGTGTCCTCCACCACTGAAGTCGTCGTGAAGGGAGACGCAGACCCTCCCCCAGAGATCAGTACAGATACGAAGACCCACCCCCAGAGATCAGAACAGAGACGAAGACCCACCCCCAGAGATCAGAACAGAGACGAAGACCCACCCCCAGAGATCAGAACAGAAACGAAGACCCTCCCCCAGAGATCAGAACAGAGACGAAGACCCACCCCCAGAGATCAGAACAGAAACGAAGACCCACCCCCAGAGATCAGAACAGATACGAAGACCCACCCCCAGAGATCAGAACAGATACGAAGACCCTCCCCCAGAGATCAGACCAGATACGAAGACCCTCCCCCAGAGATCAGAACAGATACGAAGACCCACCCCCAGAGATCAGTACAGATACGAAGACCCACCCCCAGAGATCAGAACAGATACGAAGACCCACCCCCAGAGATCAGTACAGATACGAAGACCCACCCCCAGAGATTAGAACAGATACGAAGACCTACCCCAGAGATCAGATCAGAACGAGAGACCCTCCCCCAGAGTTAGAACAGATACGAAGACTACCCCAGAGATCAGTACAGATACGAAGACCCAACCCAGAGTTATGAACAGATGCGAAGACCACCCCAGAGATCACGAAACAGATAAGAAGACCCTCCCCCACAGAGTCAGAACGAAGGAACGAAGACCCTCCCCAGAGATCAGACAGAACGAAGACCCACCCCCAGAGATCAGAACAGAACGAAGACCCTCCCCCCAGAGATCAGAACAGAGACGAAGGACCCTCCCCCAGAGATCAGAACAGAAACGAAGACCCTCCCCAGAGATCAGAACAGATACGAAGACCCTCCCCCAGAGATCAGAACAGATACGAAGACCACCCCCAGAGATCATGGTCCCCAGAGATTACGAAGACCCACCCCAGAGATCAGTACAGATAGAAGACCCACCCCCAGAGATCAGAACAGAAACGAAGAGCCCTCCCCCAGAGATCAGAACAGAACGAAGACCCCCCCAGAGATCAGAACAGAAACGAAGAGACCCACCCCCAGAGATCAGAACAGTGAACGAAGACCCACCCCCAGAGATCAGAACAGAGACGAAGACCCCCCCCCCCAGAGATCAGTACAGATGACACTCAACCATACAAGAGGAAGGGTAGGAAACCCCCCCCTCGACCCCCCCCCCCTCGACCAGGGACACAGATAACAGAAGGAATAGATAGAGAATATCTCTTATCACCTTCCCAGGATTTCGAATGTGGTTTTCATGATCTCATATGATGGAAAGAGTTTCTCCTTTAGGGTGAATATCTGAGCCCTTCTATGATTGGACAAGTGTTTAGACATGCCTTTCCATTTCTGGTTGGTCTAACGCGTCCAGAAGATATGAATAACATTATCTGTGCGAGTAATTTCCAATCTGTGTGTTGGGAGTTTGTATATATACACATGACTTAAGTCCTTTGGTGAGCCAGTAATAATATCTAGAGACATTATGTTGGTTTAATGGTCAGCGAAGTCTTGGTTGGCTATTCACCTATATGTTAATAAAACAAAGGGGTACGACCCATGCGTTTCGGTCGGGCATCGAACCCTGCTACGCCCCGAGACGGATCGACACACGATCGAAATCGTCACTTGTGACCTTAGGCCAACAGATTGTGGTAAGATTGACCTTAAAGTTGACCACACAAAGTCCAAACATCAATATCGCAAAGGAATCCCCACTTAATTCCAATCCTGATATGCAATTCGAAAGCTTTGAAAGTCACACACCCGGATCATCCCAATGGAGTCCATTCCACTTAACATCCATCAAATGCTGGGACACACTGGGATGAGATCACAGACTCACATAAGACACTTACTGAAGGATTGCTGTGATACAAGTGGATTTTGTAAGTCCAATGACGACACACCATTCTCGAGCCATGTTTGCAAGAAGGGCAAATGCTTGCGAACGAAGGATGGAAACAGGAACTTTTGCGGCCGCAAATGGATGCCAATACATTGTTCAAGGACATGAAGTGTTCATATAGGGGGGATGTAAACACCCACTCCCTCCCTCTCTCTCTCCCTGCAATACGAAGTGAACATGAAGGCACGAGTCCAGAAAGTGTGTGTGTAGTGTGGTGGTGGCGCTGATGGTGAAGGAATGTTGGGAAGGTGATCCACAAGGCCGTGAAAGTGGTGTTTGGAATGACGAAGAAGGAGACGTACGTGGCGTCTCTGCTGCCGGCTGGCAAGCAAGCTTGTTCTCCAGCTGGGTTCGAATCCTAAACGTTACCAGACCAAAACCTCTCAATATGCGAGACACTCCTCTCAAAACTCACTCTACGTTAAAATGTCACGTAAAAGAAAAGTCGGGGGGTGAGAAGAAGAAAGGGGGGGAGTACGTAAGCCGCCCACACTCTGACGCATTGGTCGAAGCGACGAGCACTTGTCGCGAACACAGCTGCCAAGCGCTGCTGGTGTACAGCTGCGCGCGGGGTTTCGAACAGCCTCGAACAAAGGAATGGAACACAGCGGCGTCATATTAAAGAGGGGGAAGGGAGGGGAGGAGACGACGTGGTGGTGGGAGCAGCCAATGAGCGCTGGGGGAGTTTGAAAAGGAGGCCTTGTACCGAGCGCCCCCATTGGCTGGGGTTTGTCCCCCGCGCCCGGGTTGGTTAGCGGCACCAGCTTGGCTAAGTCCGGTAGGGGGGGCGCGCGAGGTGGAGGAGGGCGCTCGGGGGGGGGGGGGGGGGGTGAGGACGCCGGTATATATAGATCCGGGCGTGCGTGCGCGCGCTCAGTGTACGGGTGATTGCCACAGGGCGAAGGACCACGGTCCAAGGGTCGTGTATGGTAGATCATTTTTTTGGGAGGTCCTCGGGTTTCGCTTTTCGAGAAACTGGGCCCCCCTCCCCACCCCTTTTTTCCAATCTGATAACTTGATGATGGTGGTTGGTACTGGAGGCGTAACCCACAAGGCTTCTCCTTAGCTAAGTGACAAGGTAAGACCTATTTGGACACTTTAAGACGTGTCCCCTTCACGTCTCGTACAGTATTTTACTTCTTTTTTCTGTTTCTCTTTCTCTAAAAGAGCTGTGGTGCATGGTAAAAAACCACCATTGATTTAGGGCCATGTATTAGCCATCTATAGCTATAGCTATAGGTTTCTATAGCTATAGCTATAGGTAGGGAAGACAAGAACAGTATAAGATGTATAATAAATACTAATGGTGAGTTGGGGTCCACACACGGGGCCCGTTTTCTATACGCGAGTGTGCCGCGGTGTGATTCATAATCAGCAATGCTAGCTAGACTTGCTGACCGGCTCGTTCGCATGGGGGGGTGGGGTGGGGGGGAAACTGGAAGGCAGTGCTAACAAGGCGAGTGTTAAAAGACCATTAATGATACGATTGGGGTCGGTCTGTTGTGAATGACCCTATAGGTGATATACGGGGGGCGGCGTTGCGTAGGTATACACACAGTGTTTTGTATTGACCAAAATGGACAAGCATGCTGTTCTCAATCGATTTTTTCCTTTTCACACCATAGGTGATATACGGGGGGCGTTGTTGCGTAGGTATACACACAGTGTTTTGTATTGACCAAAATGGACAAGCATGCTGTTCTCAATCGATTTTTTGCTTTTCACACCATAGGTGATATACGGGGGGCGTTGTTGCGTAGGTATACACACAGTGTTTTGTATTGACCAAAATGGACAAGCATGCTGTTCTCAATCGATTTTTTCTTTTCACACCATAGGTGATATACGGGGGGCGTCGTTGCGTAGGTATACACACAGTGTTTTGTATTGGCCAAAATGGACAACATGCTGTTCTCAATCGATTTTTTCCTTTTCACATGGGTGGGGGGGTGCTAATCGAATATGTACGACAATGTGTTTTGTATTGGCCAAAATGGTCAAGCATTGGTGTGTCTTCAACGATTTTTTGGTGGTTGAAACGACCAATTTCTAGTTGTATGATACTGGGCGTTTGGTAGGTATAAACACCATCAGAATGATGTTAGGTATTGAGATGGCCAAAATGGACAACCATGCTGTTCTCAATCGATTTTTTCCTTTTCACACCATAGGTGATATACGGGGGGCGGCGTTGCGTAGGTATACACACAGTGTTTTGTATTGGCCAAAATGGACAACCATGCTGTTCTCAATCGATTTTTTCCTTTTCACATGGGGGGGGTGCTAACTACGCCAAACTATCGTACGAGCAGTTAAATATGTTGGTACTGAGTGTTGATTGGCCAAAAAGGGTCATAGAGTTGGTGATGAAGCCAAGTTCTTAAACTATCAGTGTTTGGGTGGTTGGAAACGACCAATTTCCTAGTTGTATGACACTCTCGTCGTTTGGAGGGTAAAACACCATCCAAGAATGATGAATTAGGTGATTAGAGATGAGGTATATGACCTTAATCACTCAATCATCTCTTTCTCAAAGGCCCCGACCTCTGTTCTTAACGCTACCTCGCTCACACGGGCAATGGCGAATAGTATGAAAGAAAGAAAGATATACATTATATATATATATATATATATATATATATATATATATATATATATATATATATATTATATTGGAAAGGATCACAATTTTGTGCGTGATGAAGATATTCCTATGAGTCCACGGGGAAAATGAAACACGAAAAGTTCACAAGTGCACTCTCGTGTCATAATCACATCATCATCAGGGGAGACACAAGAAAGAAATATAACAGTCAGTTGATATACATCGAAGAGACGAAGCTACGACGCCATTTGGTAAACATGTGATTGTCCAAACATTTTAGACATTAGCATTACTGCAGCGCTCAGGAAGTCAGCCACGTACATGGGTTGAGGTTTCTCTGTGTGTACTGTGAGCACAAGACCAATGTGGAAAAATCATGGACGTGAAATTGGACACTGGGCTTGAGGGATCTAGTGTTGGATCATTGCTCGTGATGGTGGAACGGTGGGAGGAGCGTAGAGGAGAAAGTGTAACACTTACATGTCTGGGGAATGCAAGTTTCTAATGTGTGTAACTCTTGCATGTCTGGGGAATGCAAGTTTCAATGTGTAACACTTGCATGTCTGGGGAATGCAGTTTCTAATGTGTGTAACTCTTGCATGTCTGGGGAATGCAAGTTTCTAATGTGTGTAACTCTTGCATGTCTGGGTAATGCAAGTTTCTAATGTGTGTAACTCTTGCATGTCTGGGGAATGCAGTTTCTAATGTGTGTAACTCTTGCATGTCTGGGGAATGCAGTTTCAAAGTGTAACTCTTGCATGTCTGGGGAATGCAGTTTCTAATGTGTGTAACTCTTGCATGTCTGGGGAATGCAAGTTTCTAATGTGTGTAACTCTTGCATGTCTGGGGAATGCAAGTTTCTAATGTGTGTAACTCTTGCATGTCTGGGGAATGCAGTTTCAAATGTGTGTAACTCTTGCATGTCTGGGGAATGCAAGTTTCTAATGTGTGTAACTCTTGCATGTCTGGGGAATGCAGTTTCTAATGTGTGTAACTCTTGCATGTCTGGGGAATGCAGTTTCAAAGTGTAACTCTTGCATGTCTGGGGAATGCAGTTTCAAGGGTGTAACTCTTGCATGTCTGGGGAATGCAGTTTCAAATGTGTGTAACTCTTGCATGTCTGGGGAATGCAGTTTTCAAAATGTGTGAACTCTGCATGCCTGGGAATGCAGGTTTCTAAGTGTACTTGCATGTCTGGGGAATGCAGTTATCAAAAGTGGTAACACTTGCATGTCTGGGGAATGCAGTTTCTAATGTGTGTAACTCTTGCATGTCTGGGGAATGCAGTTTCAAAGTGTAACTCTTGCATGTCTGGGGAATGCAGTTTCTAATGTGTGTAACTCTTGCATGTCTGGGGAATGCAGTTTCTAATGTGTGTAACTCTTGCATGTCTGGGTAATGCAAGTTTCTAATGTGTGTAACTCTTGCATGTCTGGGGAATGCAGTTTCAATGTGTGTAACTCTTGCATGTCTGGGGAATGCAGTTTCAAAGTGTAACTCTTGCATGTCTGGGGAATGCAGTTTCTAATGTGTGTAACTCTTGCATGTCTGGGGAATGCAGTTTCTAATGTGTGTAACTCTTGCATGTCTGGGGAATGCAGTTTCAAAGTGTAACTCTTGCATGTCTGGGGAATGCAGTTTCTAATGTGTGTAACTCTTGCATGTCTGGGGAATGCAGTTTCAAAGTGTGTAACTCTTGCATGTCTGGGGAATGCAGTTTCAAATGTGTGTAACTCTTGCATGTCTGGGGAATGCAGTTTCAAATGTGTAACTCTTGCATGTCTGGGTAATGCAAGTTTCTAATGTGTGTAACTCTTGCATGTCTGGGGAATGCAGTTTCAAAGTGTAACTCTTGCATGTCTGGGGAATGCAGTTTCAAAGTGTAACTCTTGCATGTCTGGGGAATGCAGTTTCTAATGTGTGTAACTCTTGCATGTCTGGGGAATGCAGTTTCAAAGTGTAACTCTTGCATGTCTGGGGAATGCAGTTTCAAATGTGTGTAACTCTTGCATGTCTGGGTAATGCAAGTTTCTAATGTGTGTAACTCTTGCATGTCTGGGGAATGCAGTTTCAAAGTGTAACTCTTGCATGTCTGGGGAATGCAGTTTCTAATGTGTGTAACTCTTGCATGTCTGGGTAATGCAGTTTCAAATGTGTAACTCTTGCATGTCTGGGTAATGCAAGTTTCAATGTGTAACTCTTGCATGTCTGGGGAATGCAGTTTCTAATGTGTGAACTCTTGCATGTCTGGGTAATGCAGTTTCTAATGTGTGTAACTCTTGCATGTCTGGGGAATGCAGTTTCAAAAGTGTAACTCTTGCATGTCTGGGGAATGCAGTTTCTAATGTGTGTAACTCTTGCATGTCTGGGTAATGCAGTTTCAATGTGTGTAACTCTTGCATGTCTGGGGAATGCAGTTTCAAAGTGTAATTTCAGTTGGGAATGCAGTTTCAAAGTGATCTTGCATGTCTGGGGAATGCAGTTTCAAAGTGTAACTCTTGCATGTCTGGGAATGCAGTTTCTATGTGTGTAACTCTTGCATGTGGGTAATGCAGTTTCTAATGTGTGTAACTCTGCATGTCTGGGAATGCAGTTTCAAAGTGTAACTCTTGCATGTCTGGGGAATGCAGTTTCTAATGTGTGTAACTCTTGCATGTCTGGGTAATGCAGTTTCAAAGTGTAACTCTTGCATGTCTGGGGAATGCAAGTTTCTAATGTGTGTAACTCTTGCATGTCTGGGGAATGCAGTTTCAAAGTGTAATTCTTGCATGTCTGGGGAATGCAGTTTCAAAGTGTAACTCTTGCATGTCTGGGGAATGCAGTTTCAAAGTGTAACACTTGCATGTCTGGGGAATGCAGTTTCTAATGTGTGTAACTCTTGCATGTCTGGGGAATGCAGTTTCAAAGTGTAACTCTTGCATGTCTGGGGAATGCAGTTTCAAAGTGTAATCTTGCATGTCTGGGGAATGCAGTTTCAAAGTGTAACTCTTGCATGTCTGGGGAATGCAGTTTCAAAGTGTAACACTTGCATGTCTGGGGAATGCAGTTTCTAATGTGTGTAACTCTTGCATGTCTGGGGAATGCAGTTTCTAATGTGTGTAACTCTTGCATGTCTGGGGAATGCAGTTTCAAATGTGTGTAACTCTTGCATGTCTGGGGAATGCAGTTTCAAAGTGTAACTCTTGCATGTCTGGGTAATGCAAGTTTCTAATGTGTGTAACTCTTGCATGTCTGGGTAATGCAAGTTTCTAATGTGTGTAACTCTTGCATGTCTGGGGAATGCAGTTTCAAAGTGTAACTCTTGCATGTCTGGGGAATGCAAGTTTCTAATGTGTGTAACTCTTGCATGTCTGGGGAATGCAGTTTCAAAGTGTAACTCTTGCATGTCTGGGGAATGCAGTTTCTAATGTGTGTAACTCTTGCATGTCTGGGGAATGCAGTTTCTAATGTGTGTAACTCTTGCATGTCTGGGGAATGCAGTTTCAAAGCCCATGTCTGGGGAATGCAGTTTCAAAGGGGTAACTCTTGCATGTCTGGGAATGCATTTTCCCAAATGTGTTGTAACTCTTGCATTTTCTGGGTAATGCAAGTTTCTAATTGGGGTGTAACTCTTGATGTCTGGGAATGAAAGTTTCAATGTGTGTAACTCTTGCTGTCTGGGGAATGCAGTTTCAAAGTTGTAACTCTTGCTTGTCGGGGGAATGCAAGTTTCTAATGTGTGAAAACTCTTGCATGTCGGGGGAAAATGCAAGTTTCAAAGTTTTAATCTTGCATGTCTGGGTAATGCAAGTTTCTAATGTGTGTAACTCTTTGCTGTCTGGGGAATGCAGTTTCAAAGTGTTACTCTTGCATGTCTGGGTAATGCAAGTTTCTAATGTGTGTAATTTCTTGCATGTCGGGGGAATGCATTTCAAAGTGTAACTCTTGCATGTCTGGGAATGCAAGTTTCAAATTTGTGTGAAAACTCTTGCATGTGTCTGGGGAATGAAAGTTTCAAATGTGTGTAACTCTTGCATGTCTGGGTTAATGCAAGTTTCTAATGTTTTGTAACTTTTTTGCATTGTACTGGGGAATGCAGTTTCAAAGTTTTAAACTCTTGCATGTCTGGGTGAATGAAAGTTTCAAATGTGGTAACTCTTGCATGTCTGGGAATGCAAGTTTCAAAGTGGTAACTCTTGCATGTCTGGGGAATGCAGTTTCAAAGTGTTAAACTCTTGCATGTCTGGGGAGTGCAGTTTCAAAGTTTTAACTCTTGCATGTCTGGGAATGCAAGTTTCTAATGTGTGTAATCTTGATGTCTGGGGAATGAAAGTTTCAAAGTGTAACTCTTGCATGTCTGGGAATGCAAGTTTCTAATGTGTGTAACTTTGCTGTGGGGAATGCAAGTTTCAAAGTGTGAAACTCTTGCATGTTCTGGGAATGAAAGTTTCTAATGTGTGTAACTCTTGCATGTCTGGGGAATCCCAGTTTCAAAGTGTAACTCTTGCATTCTGGGGAATGCAAGTTTCAAAGTGTTAACTCTTGCATGTCTGGGGAATGCAGTTTCTAATGTGTGTAACATCTTGCATGTCGGGGGAATGCAAGTTTCAATGGTTAACTCTTGCATGTCTGGGGAATGCAGTTTTAAATGTGTGTAACTCTTGATGTTTGGGGAATGCATTTTTAAAATGTGTGTAACTCTTGCATGTTGGGGAATGCAAGTTTCTAAGTGTGAACTTTGCATGTTTTGGGGAATGCAGTTTCAAAGTGTAACTCTTGCATGTCTGGGGAAATGCAATTTCAAAGTGTAACTCTTGCAATGTCTGGGGGAATGCAGTTTCTAAAGTGTAATCTTGCATGTCTGGGGAATGAAAGTTTCAAAGTTGAAAACTCTTGCATGTCTGGGGAATGAAAGTTTCAAGTTTTAACTCTTCATGTCTGGGGAATGCAGTTTCAAATGTGTGAAAACTCTTGCAGTCTGGGGAATGCAAGTTTCAAGTTTTAAACTCTTCTGTCTGGGGAATGCGGGTTTTCAAAGTGAAACTCTTGCATGTCTGGGGAATGCAGTTTCAAAGTGTAACTCTTGCATGTCTGGGGAATGCAGTTTCTAATGTGTGTAACTCTTGCATGTCTGGGGAATGCAGTTTCAAAGTGTAACTCTTGCATGTCTGGGGAATGCAAGTTTCTAATGTGTGTAACTCTTGCATGTCTGGGGAATGCAGTTTCTAATGTGTGTAACTCTTGCATGTCTGGGTAATGCAAGTTTCTAATGTGTGTAACTCTTGCATGTCTGGGGAATGCAGTTTCAAAGTGTAACTCTTGCATGTCTGGGGAATGCAGTTTCTAATGTGTGTAACTCTTGCATGTCTGGGGAATGCAGTTTCAAAGTGTAACTCTTGCATGTCTGGGGAATGCAGTTTCAAAGTGTAACTCTTGCATGTCTGGGGAATGCAAGTTTCAAATGTGTGTAACTCTTGCATGTCTGGGTAATGCAAGTTTCAAATGTGTGTAACTCTTGCATGTCTGGGTAATGCAAGTTTCTAATGTGTGTAACTCTTGCATGTCTGGGGAATGCAGTTTCTAATGTGTGTAACTCTTGCATGTCTGGGGAATGCAGTTTCAAAGTGTAACTCTTGCATGTCTGGGGAATGCAGTTTCAAAGTGTAACTCTTGCATGTCTGGGGAATGCAGTTTCAAAGTGTGTAACTCTTGCATGTCTGGGGAATGCAGTTTCAAAGTGTAACTCTTGCATGTCTAGGGAGTGCAGTTTCTAATGTGTGTGTATGTGTGTGGGTTTGGAGGTGAAGTGTTTCAGAGTGGGTTAATGAAAGATGTTTGTTTACCGGTTTATTACAAAGTAAATATGTTTTGGTTAGTGTTGTATTTACACTTTAGGAGATTTGTGAACATGGCTTGCTGTGTGGTGAGGCAAGGGCTATGCAGTGGTCTAGATGGGGAAGGGGGAAAAGCTTTTATGTATATATATATATATATATATATATATATATATATATATATATTATATATATATATATGTATACTTAGAAAAAAACAGATGGATTTATCTGTAGCATTTTATGGATCTGGAGAAGGGATATGATAGGGTGGATAGAGATGCTCTGTGGAAGGTATTAAGAATATATGGTGTGGGAGGCAAGTTGTTAGAAGCAGTGAAAAGTTTTTATCGAGGATGTAATGCATGTGTGCGAGTAGGAAGAGAGGAGAGTGATTGGTTCCCAGCGAATGTCGGTTTGCGGCAGGGGTGTGTGATGTCTCCATGGTTGTTTGATTTGTTTATGGATGGGGTTGTTAGGGAGGTGAATGCAAGAGTTTTGGATAGAGGGACAAGTATGCAGTCTATTGTGGATGAGAGAGCTTGGGAAGTGAGTCAGTTGTCCGCTAATGATACAGCGCTGGTGGCTGATTCGAGTGAGAAACTGCAGAAATGGGTGACTGAGTTTAGTTAAGTGTGTGAAAGGAGAAAGTTGAGAGTAAATGTGAATAAGAGCAAGGTTATTAGGTACAGTAGGGTTGAGGGTCAAGTCAATTGGGAGGTAAGTTTGAATGGAGAAAAACTGGAGGAAGTGAAGTGTTTTAGATATCTGGGAGTGGATCTGGCAGCGGATGGAACCATGGAAGCAGAAGTGAGTCACAGGATGGGGGAGGGCGCGTTGAAGAATGTGTGGAAGGCGAGAACATTATCTCGGAAAGCAAAAAATGTGAGGCGTGGGCGATAGATAGAGTTGTGCGCAGGAGGATGGATGTGCTGGAAATGAGATGTTTGAGGACAATGTGTGGTGTGAGGTGGTTTGATCGAGTAAGTAACGTAAGGGTAAGAGAGATGTGTGGAAATAAAAAGAGCGTGGTTGAGAGAGCAGAAGAGGGTGTTTTGAAATTGTTTGGTAATATGAAGAGAATGAGTGAGGAAAGATTGACCAAGAGGATATATGTGTCAGAGGTGGAGGGAACGAGGAGAAGTGGGAGACCAAATTGGAGGTGAAAAGATGGAGTGAAGAAGATTTTGAGCGATCGGGGCGTGAACATACGGGAGGGTGAAAGGCGTGCAAGGAATAGAGTGAATTGGAACGATGTGGTATACCGGGGTCGACGTGCTGTCAATGGACTGAACTAGGGTATGTGAAAAGTCTAGAGTAAACCACGGAAAGGTGTGCAGGGCCTGGATGTGGATAAGGAGCTGTGGTTTCGGTACATTACACATGACTGCGCTGCTTTGATGAAGCAGGAGATAGCGATTATGTTTCCTGTGGGACGGGGTAGCGACTGGAATGGATGAAGGCAAGCCAGTAAGAATATGTACATGTGTATATACATATATGTATGTGTATGTATGTTGATATGTATATGTATTTATATGTGCGTGCATGAACTTTTATGTATATATTCCTATGAATAAACGGGGTAAATATTTATATATGTACATGTGTGGATGGGCCATTCTTCGTCTGTTTCCATGGCGCTACCTCGATGACGCGAGAAACAGCGATTAAGTATTACATATATATATATATTATATATATATATATATATATATATATATTATATATATATAATATATATATGTGTGTGTGTGTGTGTGTGTTGTGTGTGTGTGTGTGTGTGGATCCTGAGAACGCACGATTTTGCAATGTCTCGTTTCAAATAAAAAATGATAAGAATTTTGTAAGACTTATTACTGAGTTTACTTTTGGGTGAACACATACTTCTCTGTCATGAGGTTTGGTTCCCACAGGGGTGAAAAAAATATATAAATCTACATTAAGGACCATATTACGAGTCCATTGCAGTGGGAAGTGATCCTTAAGAGGGCTGTGGTGGTGCTGAAATTTGCATGCATTGTGAAAACATTGGAATAAGTTTATCCCCATTCGCAAACAATGGATATTTTTCTTTCTTTTTTCTTCTTTCTGTGGATTTTGTATGGTGAGAACAAGAAAAAAATCTGGTGTCCATTTTGTATGGTGAGAACAAGAAAAAATCTGGTGTTCAATTTTTTTTTCAAAATTTTTTCTATAAATTTCGTGGTTTTTATTCTTACCTGTCAATTTTTTTCCAAATTTTTTCTATAAATTTCAAGGTTTTTATTATTATCTGAGACTTTATCTATATAAATTTTAAGACTTCTATTCCTATCTAAGACATCTGTAAATTCTAAGATTTTTATTCTCATCTAAGACTTTATAAATTTTAAGATTTTTTTTCTTATCTAAGACTTATCTATAAATCTCAAGGTTTCTATTTTTATCTAAGACTCTATCTATAAATTTCAAGGTTCTTATTATCTGACTTTATCTATAAATTTCAAGATTTTTATTCTTATCTACGACTTTTCTATAAATTTCAAGGTTTTTATTCTTATCTAAGACTTTATAAATTTCAAGATTTTTATTCTTATCTAAGACTTTACCTTTAAATTTCAAGATTTTTATTCTTATCTAAGACTTTATCTATAAATTTCAAGATTTTTATTATCTAAGACTTTACCTTTAAATTTCTAGATTTTTATTCTTATCTAAGACTTTATCTATAAATTTCAAAATTTTTATTCTCATCTAAGACATCTATAAATTTCAAGGTTTTTATCATCTAAGACTTTGTCAATAAATTTCAAGATTTTTATTCTTATCTAAGACTTTATCGATAAATTTCAATAAATTTCAAGATCTTTATTCTTATCTAAGACTTTATAAATTTCAAGATTTTTATTCTTATCTAAGACTTTATCTATAAATTTCAAGATTTTTATTCTTATCTAAGACTTTATCTATACATTTCAATAAATTTCAAGATTTTTATTCTTATCTAAGACTTTATCTATAAATTTCAATAAATTTCAAGATCTTTATTCTTATCTAAGACTTTATAAATTTCAATAAATTTCAAGATTTTTATTCTTATCTAAGACTTTATCTATAAATTTCAAGATTTTTATTCTTATCTAAGACTTTATCTATAAATTTCAATAAATTTCAAGATCTTTATTCTTATCTAAGACTTTATCCATACATTTCAATAAATTTCAAGATTTTTATTCTTATCTAAGACTTTATCTATAAATTTCAAGATCTTTATTGTCTCCAACTCTATCGTGTAAGGTGGTGTTAAGTGGTTGTTTATCACCTGCGTTATCGCATTATCATTTATCTGGTGTTTAGTTCAATCATTCATGAGTTTGATGGATACTGTTTGTATGTGTTTTAGGTGTCTGAATAGAACATTAGATATACCTGGAATATGCCAGGTGTCCTCTTGTGTGTGACATGTATATACCTGGTTGCCATACCCCGAGAGAGAGAGAGAGAGAGAGAGAGAGAGAGAGAGAGAGAGAGAGAGAGAGAGAGAGAGAGAGAGAGAGAGGCATTCTATTGGCCATGAATATAATATTTTCGATAATTGTTTGGACCTGGAGAACTAAATTTTTTTCGTTTGAAAATTTCAACCATGATGGGTTGGGGTGGTAACACCAGCTGTGTGTGTGTGTGTGTGTGTGTGTGTGTGTGTGTGTGGTGAAGTAAAAGTGTTCGCCAGGTAAACACGGTCCTGACGTCCCCCCTGGGCTTCGAACCCATGTTCTTCAGTTTATCTTCCTCTCCCCCACAAAAAAGTAGATGAATCGATAAATGGGAGTATGTCTTCCGGACAATGGGGGGGGGGGGGGGGGGGAGGGGTAAGGGAGGTATTTGGAAATATACATTTGAGGACTGAACGTAAGAGGGAAACATAGAACTGAGTTTTAGACTTGATATGAATTATTAAATACATTACACACATCTCTAGTCTCTCATATATAAACAACTTCATTTGCATACACCTGTTCGTTGGTGTATATAGTCAATCCTTATCATATACCTCTATAGTATACTTTGATCACTTCATATGCCTTGGCTCAGCACAGTGAGGGCACGTCAGTCCCCATATACCACATCAAACCCATTTATTCTATCCTATGCAAGCCCATCACCTCCCGGGGGATATTCAGATCCCGATACCCCAAAGCTTCTTGTTCCAAAGTCTTCGTCCCTCCCCCCAACCATCACTCCTGACACGCAGCTGTATCTTCACTCATCCTCTCCATATGTCCAAACCATTTCAGTACATCCTCACATACCACATCCACATCCACCCCTCTCCTTGTACACACACAAGAGGTGGATCTAAGCCTATCTTTGGAATCGAAGGAAGATGGGAAGCAAGATCTCTCGTTCTTGCCTATGCCTTTTCTGTGTATCATGGACTCTATATATACACTCTCTTCCAAACCTGTGACAACTTCTGTGCCCATGTGATCTATTTCCACCCCTGTTTCCTAATTGGACATTTTCTTTGCTTTTCAGAACCAATCACAAACGTTTTGGTTATGATGGCCAGTTCAGCTGTGTACCCAACCCCATCTGTCGGATGTGCAGCCTCCTGGTGTTGGCTACCCAAGTCCCATGTCCAAGAAGAGAGGTATTTTAAACAACTTTATCAACCAAAACCTTCAAGAGACCTTGGTGTCCAGAGGGACTTTGGACTTCAAGGAAAGAACTGCCACTTCGAGTTCGATGACCAACTGAAGAGAAAGTATTCCCATTCGCTGGTTAGCGCACCACACAAGAAACCGACACTGAAAAGTGGATTGTCTTCCACTAGAAATGTGAATGAGGGTGCTGAACATAACAATGAAGTCTTCAAAAAGAATAATAATCTACTTTTAAAGTCATCTGCAAGAAAGGAAACACAAGAGTCTACCGTAAAAACCTGTCGAACTTCGACTTTTTCTCCAACGCAACACACAAGCCGTGAGGGACCCGAAGGGTTAATTAGGTTACAGCCTCAGCTAACGACCAAACGAGAGGCTATTTCTCAACAAGCCAACGAGTCTCGTCAGAACAGTTTGGGTTCAGGTGTTCCAAAAGGGAGTAAAAAGTCCAAATCAAAATGTCCCTCGGTCATCAGTACCTTGACGTGTTTCCTGTGCCAAAAACGGGTCAAAGAAGTCCATTTCCAAGAGCACTTGTTCTTCGGGCCAATCAGGTGTCACCTTTGTAACCAGGTGTTCCTGGATTGTCGGAGTTTCCAGGCGTTGACGGTGGACACGCTCATGAAGAAGCACTCGTGCGACCATGAGTTGAAGTACGTGAATGACCCATTTACCTTCGTTGGTGCTCTGATGTGCCAAGGGACACACATCCCCGGCTCGCTCTTCCCTTCCAAAGTGCTGGTGAAACTGTCGCTCTACATAGGGAAAATGAGGAGTTTGGAAAATAAAGATCCGTGGAAAGCAGCGATTGCCAAATGTAAGAAATACTTGCCTTCCATTCTCGTTAATCGTATAGAGAACACAGGAACCACCACGTCTGACCTCGACTACATACACAAGAGGATGAAAGCCTCCACCCCTTCAGAAACCAATGACAACAACACCAACACACCATCGACAGAAGATCACCCGAGGTTAATCAAGGACGCGAGATGGACGGCGGCGCACATTTTGGAAAATAACCGAGCACACAGCTCCAAAAACCACCACAGAACGGGCGAGAAGATCTTACGCGAAATGGACAACTCCGACAGATTGGAAGCTTCCATTTTGCCACTACAACCACCCTCTGCTTCCTCCTCCTCGCACCCTCCTGCTGAGGAGGACATTGGAGACTTGTTACTGCCTCAAAATTATAGCCTCGAACATCTCGAGAAAGCTATAGAATACGTCGAAGTCGCTGGCGACTCGAGAACCGAAGACCTGCTAACCCAGAGGCGAGACTCTACCTCGAAGACGTGGACGACGACGAAGACGAAGACGAAGAAGAAGAAGAGATTGGACAAGAAACAGAAGTTACCCAAGGCTTCTTCTAACCCACCCGTCGAAGTCCCTGAGGAAGAGAAGGTAGAAGAGGAAGAAGAAGAAGAAGAGATCATGTCCACCGAGTTCGTGGAAACTCCAGCCAACGGGTATTACTACGTGGTGAAACATGCTATCGAGGAATGTCCAATGTGCTACACCCTCCTGTGTCCCTCGAGGTTTACGGTCAACGTGGTGACGTTTTTGATCACGGCCGTGTGTACTGGGTGTGACCTGACCATCTACATTGTCCCGGAGCTCCCGGATGGCACGACCCCAGGGGTGTCCATTGTGACCGAAAACCCCCCCTCCAGCACCGGAGGAGGGGACTCCTTGAAACCCCCCGAGAAAGAGAAGAAAAAGAGGCGTAGGCGACCCACTACTTCATCCCTCCTCAAACCCAAGAAGACGACGACGCAACAGAAAACGTCGAAACCACAAGATTTTTTCTGTAAATAATCCAAAGAAGAAAAATCCTGTTTTTTGTTTCTTTTAATGTCTTCGTCCATGTCTCAATCTTAGAAAAAAAATGGGAATAATATATAAAGCAATACTATAAATGGGGAGTTTAACTTAAGCATTGTTAAGGGGGGGAGAGATATAGAAGAGAACAACCCATTTATACTCTGCAATAAAATTTGTATATTCAGTTTATATAAATAATTTATATTATTTTATCCTGAGTTTCTCCCAGCGATACCCAGCAGCTGGTTGAGTTCACGCCCTTACACCGTCGTGACAGAAGGTCGAAAATGATAAATAAGTGGTTTATATATATATATATATATATATATATATATATATATATATATATATATAAATAATATATATATATATATACATTATCAACGCGAACAAAACACCATCTCTGGTAAGTTTACAAGGGTAGAATAAGACTATACAGCTAAAGCTTGAGTTTGGCTTAACAAACAGCTAAAGCTTGGGTTTGGCTTAATAAACAGCTGAAGCTTGAGCTTGGCTTAACAAACAGCTAAAGCTTGAGCTTGGCTTAACAAACAGCTAAAGCTTGAGCTTGGCTTAACAAACAGCGAAAGCTTGAGTTTGCCTCAACAAACAGCGAAAGCTTGAGCTTGGCTTAACAAACAGCTAAAGCTTGAGCTTGGCTTAACAAAACACGAAAGCGAAAGCTTGAGTTGCTAACAAACAGCGAAAGCTTGAGCTTGGCTTAACAAACAGCTAAAGCTTGAGCTTGGCTTAACAAACAGCGAAAGCTTGAGTTTGCCTCAACAAACAGCGAAAGCTTGAGCTTGGCTTAACAAACAGCTGAAGCTTGAGTTTGCCTCAACAAACAGCGAAAGCTTGAGCTTGGCTTAACAAACAGCGAAAGCTTGAGTTTGCCTCAACAAACAGCGAAAGCTTGAGCTTGGCTTAACAAACAGCTGAAGCTTGAGCTTGGCTTAACAAACAGCGAAAGCTTGAGCTTGGCTTAACAAACAGCTGAAGCTTGAGCTTGGCTTAACAAACAGCGAAAGCTTGAGTTTGCCTCAACAAACAGCGAAAGCTTGAGCTTGGCTTAACAAACAGCGAAAGCTTGAGTTTGCCTCAACAAACATCGAAAGCTTGAGCTTGGCTTAACAAACAGCTGAAGCTTGAGCTTGGCTTAACAAACAGCGAAAGCTTGAGCTTGGCTTAACAAACAGCTGAAGCTTGAGCTTGGCTTAACAAACAGCGAAAGCTTGAGCTTGGCTTAACAAACAGCTGAAGCTTGAGTTTGCCTCAACAAACAGCGAAAGCTTGAGCTTGGCTTAACAAACAGCGAAAGCTTGAGTTTGCCTCAACAAACATCGAAAGCTTGAGCTTGGCTTAACAAACAGCTGAAGCTTGAGCTTGGCTTAACAAACAGCTGAAGCTTGAGTTTGCCTCAACAAACATCGAAAGCTTGAGCTTGGCTTAACAAACAGCGAAAGCTTGAGCTTGGCTTAACAAACAGCGAAAGCTTGAGCTTGGCTTAACAAACAGCTGAAGCTTGAGCTTGGCTTAACAAACAGCTGAAGCTTGAGTTTGCCTCAACAAAACAAAAGCTGAAAAGCTTGAGCTTGGCTTAACAAACAGCTGAAGCTTGAGCTTGGCTTAACAAACAGCTGAAGCTTGAGCTTGGCTTAACAAACAGCGAAAGCTTGAGCTTGGCTTAACAAACAGCTGAAGCTTGAGCTTGGCTTAACAAACAGCTGAAGCTTGAGCTTGGCTTAACAAACAGCGAAAGCTTGAGCTTGCTTAACAAACAGCTGAAGCTTGAGCTTGGCTTCAACAAAACAGTCGAAAAGCTTGAGTTTGCGTAACAAACAGGAAACTTGAGCTTCGGCTTAACAAACAGCGAAGCTCACGGCTTAACAAACAGCTGACGCTTGAGCTTGCTTCACAAACGCTAACCCTAGCTGGCCCCAACAAACATCGAAAGCTTGAGCTTGGCTAACAAACAGCGAAGCTTGAGCTTGGCTTAACAAACAGCGAAAGTGAGTTGCTAACAACAGTGAAGCTGAGCTTGGTTAACAAACAGCGAAATTTGAGCTTGGTTAACAACAGCTGAAGCTTGAGCTTGGTAACAAACAGCAAAGTTTGAGTTGCTTAACAACAGCTGAGCATGAGTTGCTAACAATACAGCAAACTGAGTTTGGGCTTCAAAAAACAGTCAATATGCTGAGTTGTGATCAGCAGCATAAATGACTTGAGAGAGTGTAACACTTAAGCAACTGAGTGACTGACTGAGAGTAAACTAACACTAGCAAATGAGCTTCAGCTTGAACGAAAGCTGAAACTTATGCAAATAGGTAACAGAGAGAAGATGAACACTTATGCAAATGAAGTGTATCACATAGAGAGAAGAGTGAACACTTATGCAAATGAGGTGTATCACATAGAGAGAAGACTGAACCTATGCAATTATACATGGAAACACTTGAATGAGGTGTTTTCACATAGAGAGAAGACTGAACATTTAATGCAAATGAGGTGTATCACATAGAGAGAAGAGTGAACACTATGCAAATGAGGTGTATCACATAGAGAGAAGACTGAACACTTATGCAATATGAGGATGTATCACATAGAGAGAAGAGTGAACAGCATTACACAGGAAAAGAACACTAAATGAGTTGTATCACATAGACAGCAGAAAGAGATGAACACTTATGCAAATGAGGTGTATCAACATAGAGAGAGACTGAACACTTAGCTGAGTATCACTAAAAATGAACTATGCAAATGAGGTGTATACAACATAGACGAGAAGAGTGAACACTATGCAAATGAGGTGTATATGAATCACAAAATGGGGAACATGAGAGAGAGTGAACACTATGCAAATGAGGTGTATCACATAGAGAGAAGAGTGAACACTTATGAAAAATGGAGGTGGTATCACATAGAGAGAAGAGTGAACACTATGCGCAAATGAGGTTGGTACACATAGACATAGAGAGAAGAGTGAACACTTATGCAAATGAGGTGTATCACATAGAGAGAAGAGTGAACACTTATGCAAATGAGGTGTATCACATAGAGAGAAGAGTGAACACTTATGGAAATGAGGTGTATCACAGAGAGAAGACTGAACACTTATGCAAATGAGGTGTATCACATAGAGAGAAGAGTGAAAACTTATGCTAATGAGGTGTATCACATGGAGAGAAGACTGAACACTTATGCAAATGAGGTGTATCACATAGAGAGAAGACTGAACACTTATGCAAATGAGGTGTATCACATTGAGAGAAGAGTGAACACTTATGCAAATGAGGTGTATCACATAGAGAGAAGAGTGAACACTTATGCAAATGAGGTGTATCACATAGAGAGAAGACTGAACACTTATGTAAATGAGGTGTATCACATAGAGAGAAGAGTGAAGACTTATGCAAATGAGGTGTATCACATAGAGAGAAGAGTGAACACTTATGCAAATGAGGTGTATCACATAGAGAGAAGAGTGAACACTTATGCAAATGAGATGTATCACATAGAGAAGAGTGAACACTTATGCAAATGAGGTGTATCACATAGAGAGAAGAGTGAACATTTATGCAAATGAGGTGTATCACATAGAGAGAAGAGTGAACACTTATGCAAATGAGGTGTATCACATAGAGAGAAGAGTGAACACTTATGCAAATGAGGTGTATCACATAGAGAGAAGAGTGAACACTTATGCAAATGAGGTGTATCACATAGAGAGAAGAGTGAACATTTATGCAAATGAGGTGTATCACATAGAGAGAAGAGTGAACACTTATGCAAATGAGGTGTATCACATAGAGAGTGAACACTTATGCAAATGAGGTGTATCACATAGAGAGAAGCTTGAACACTTATGCAAATGAGGTGTATCACATAGAAGACTGAACACTTATGCAAATGATGTGTATCACATAGAGAGAAGAGTGAACACTTATGCAAATGAGGTGTATCACATAGAAAGAAGAGTGAATACTTATGCAAATGAGGTGTATCACATAGAGGAAGAGTGAACACTTATGCAAATGAGGTGTATCACATAGAAGACTGAACACTCATAGCAAATGAGGTGCATCACATAGAGAGAAGAGTGAACACTTATGCAAATGAGGTGTATCACATAGAAGAGTGAACACTTATGCAAATGAGGTGTATCACATAGAGAGAAAATTGAACACTTATGCAAATGAGGTGTATCACATAGAGAGAAGAGTGAACACTTATGCAAATGAGGTGTATCACATAGAGAAGATTGAACACTTATGCAAATGAGGTGTATCACATAGAAGACTGAACACGAGGTGTTTCACATAGAAGACTGAACACGAGATGTATCACATAGAAGACTGAACACGAGGTGTATCACATAGAAGACTGAACATGAAATGTATCACATAGAAGACTGAACACAAGCTGTATCACATAGAAGATTGAACACAAGCTGTATCACATAGAAGACTGAACACGAGGTGTATCACATAGAAGACTGAACACGAGGTGTATCACATAGAAGACTGAAAACGAGGTGTATCACATAGAAGACTGAACACGAGGTGTATCACATAGAAGACTGAACACGAGGTGTATCACATAGAAGACTGAACACGAGATGTATCACATAGAAGACTGAACACGAGGTGTATCACATAGAAGACTGAACACAAGATGTATCACATAAAAGACTGAACACGAGGTGTATCACATAGAAGACTGAACACGAGATGTATCACATAGAAGACTGAACACGAGGTGTATCACATAGAAGACTGAACACAATATGTATCACATAGAAGACTGAACACAAGATGTATCACATAGAAGACTGAACACGAGGTGTATCACATAGAAGACTGAACACGAGGTGTATCACATAGAAGACTGAACACGAGGTGTATCACATAGAAGACTGAACACGAGGTGTATCACATAGAAGACTGAACACGAGGTGTATCACATAGAAGACTGAACACGAGGTGTATCACATAGAAGATTGAACACGAGGTGTATCACATAGAAGACTGAACACGAGGTGTAACACATAAAAGACTGAACACGAGGTGTATCACATAGAAGACTGAACACGAGGTGTATCACATAGAAGACTTAACACGAGGTGTATCACATAGAAGACTGAACACGAGGTGTATCACATAGAAGACTGAACACGAGGTGTATCACATAGAAGACTGAACACGAGGTGTATCACATAGAAGACTGAACACAAGGTGTATCACATAGAAGACCGAACGCTTCTGCAAATGAAGTGTATCGCATGGCTGCTTGTACACGACCAGCACGTACACATCTGTGTGAAGTGCACATAAGCACAACGTACACATGAGAACACGACTTGGCTCTTAAGGTCATTATACATCAGGGTCATTACACCTTAACGTGTCACAAGTGCCCTTGCACAAAATCCATGACTGGAGGAGGAGGGGGGGCGGGGGGCCCCCCTCCTACACCCCCCTATGTACACGTGATACGCCAAATGTACACTTTATACTTACCCGGATATGTACACACGTACCCTTCCTAAACTGCTATATATATATATATATATATATATATATATATATATATATATATATATATATATATATATCATTTGTTTATTATACTTTGTCGCTGTCTCCCGCGTTAGCGAGGTAGCGCAAGGAAACAGACGAAAGAAATGGCCCAACCCACCCCCATACACATGTATATACGTCCGCACACGCACATATACATACCTATACATCTCAACGTATACACATATATATATATACATATATACATGGAAAGAGGGGCAAGTATGAAGTCTGTTGGGGATGAGAGAGCTTGGGAAGTGAGTCAATTGTTGTTCGCTGATGATACAGCGCTGGTGGCTGATTCATGTGAGAAACTGCAGAAGCTGGTGACTGAGTTTGGTAAGTGTGTGGAAGAAGAAAGTTAAGAGTAAATGTGAATAAGAGCAAGGTTATTAGGTACAGTAGGGTTGACGGTCAAGTCAATTGGGATGTAAGTTTGAATGGAGAAAAACTGGAGGAAGTGAAGTGTTTTAGATATCTGGGAGTGGATTGGCAGCGGATGGAACCATGGAAGCGGAAGTGGATCATAGGGTGGGGGAGGGGGCGAAAATCCTGGGAGCCTTGAAGAATGTGTGGAAGTCGAGAACATTATCTCGGAAAGCAAAAATGGGTATGTTTGAAGGAATAGTGGTTCCAACAATGTTGTATGGTTGCGCGGCGTGGGCTATGGATAGAGTTGTGCGCAGGAGGATGGATGTGCTGGAAATGAGATGTTTGAGGACAATGTGTGGTGTGAGGTGGTTTGATCGAGTGAGTAACGTAAGGGTAAGAGAGATGTGTGGAAATAAAAAGAGCATGGTTGAGAGAGCAGACGAGGGTGTTTTGAAATGGTTTGGGCACATGGAGAGAATGAGTGAGGAAAGATTGACCAAGAGGATATATGTGTCGGAGGTGGAGGGAACGAGGAGAAGTGGGAGACCAAATTGGAGGTGGAAAGATGGAGTGAAAGGGATTTTGTGTGATCGGGGCCTGAACATGCAGGAGGGTGAAAGGAGGGCAAGGAATAGAGTGAATTGGATCGATGTGGTATACCGGGGTTGACGTGCTGTCAGTGGATTGAATCAGGGCATGTGAAGCGTCTGGGGTAAACCATGGAAAGCTGTGTAGGTATGTATATTTGCGTGTGTGGACGTATGTATATACATGTGTATGGGGGTGGGTTGGGCCATTTCTTTCGTCTGTTTCCTTGCGCTACCTCGCAAACGCGGGAGACAGCGACAAAGCAAAAAAAAAAAAATATATACATACACAGACATATACATATATACACATGTACATAATTCATACTGTCTGCCTTTATTCATTCCCGTCGCCACCCCGCCACACATGAAATGACAACCCCCTCCCCCCTCATGTGTGCGAGGTAGTGCTAGGAAAAGACACCAAATGCCCCATTCGTTCACATTCAGTCTCTAGCTGTCATGTAATAATGCACCGAAACCACAGCTCCCTTTCCACATCCAGGCCCCACACAACTTTCCATGGTTTACCCCAGACGCTTCACATGCCCTGGTTCAATCCACTGACAGCACGTCGACCCCGGTATACCACATCGTTCCAATTCACTCTATTCCTTGCACGCCTTGCACCCTCCTGCATGTTCAGGCCCCGACCACTCAAAATCTTTCTCTAAGAAAGTATCGTCTCCTCTCACTTAGATTTTTCTTTGTAAGTAGTCGTGGTTGTCTACCCCCAATACTTTACACACTTGGGGGGGGGGGGGGGGGGGGTCGTCTGCGCTTCCTTCCGGTGCTGGGGTGTGTGTGTCTCATGCAGCCTTACAGTTAACATGGTCAGTCATGCGCACTTCAATTCATGGCCGACAATTACATACATGTACGTGACCAGTTGGTGTACACGTGACCGTTCACTTACACACTTACAAGTTCTGGTCACGTGTGTGTGTGTGTGTGTGTGTGTGTGTGTGTGTGTGTGTGTGTGTGTGTGTGTGTGTGTGTGTGTGTGGTTCGAAGGATCGAGTCTTCGGTCATGCAAGACAATGGGCCACAACCCCACACCTCTTCTCTCTCTCTCTCTCTCTCTCTCTCTCTCTCCTCTCTCTCTCTCTCTCTCTCTCTCTCTCTCTCTCTCTCTATAGCAGCACCATGAGACTCATGAAACCACACACCTCTCTCTCTCTCTCCTCCTCTCTCTCTCCTCTCTCTCATCTCTCTCTCTCTCTCTCTCTCTCTCTCTCTCTCCTATAGCAGCACCATGAGACTCATGAAACCACACACCACCTCTCTCTCTCTCTCTCTCTCTCTCTCTCTCTCTCTCTCTCTCTCTCTCTCTCTCTCTCTCTCTCTCTCTCTCTCCTATAGCAGCACCATGAGACTCATGAAACCACACACCTCTCTCTCTCTCTCTCTCTCTCTCTCTCTCTCTCTCTCTCTCTCTCTCTCTCTCTCTCTCTCTCTCTCGTGACCTGTACTGGTAAATGGACCAGCCTCCTCCTCCTCTAACAACACCAAGAACAACAACAACAACAACAAGAACAACCCAGCTCGATTTGCACAGACCCACTCAAAGAATGTAGGCGCTTGAACACGAAGAAAACGGGGTCAGGAACACGCGAGAGAGAGAGAGAGAAAGAGAAAGTGGGATATGGAGAAATCGTGAACCATCCCCAGTGGTTCGTTATTCGTTATCATAATAACTTGTGCTCAATTGGCCTGTGATATCTTTATCTCACTTTTGGAAGGCTGATAACGAGAGAGGGGAAGATGAAACAGGATAAGTTGCCCAAGTGCACTTTCGTGTCATAATCACATCATCAGGGGAGACACAAGTGCACTTTCGTGTCATAATCACATCATCAGGGGAGACACAAGTGCACTTTCGTGTCATAATCACATCATCAGGGGAGACACAAGTGCACTTTCGTGTCATAATCACATCATCTGGGGAGACACAAGCGCACTTTCGTGTCATAATCACATCATCAGGGGAGACACAAGCGCACTTTCGTGTCATAATCACATCATCATCAGGGGAGACACAAGAGAGAAATATAACAAGTCAGTTGATATACAACGAAGAAGATATGTTTACCAAATGGCGCCCTAGCTTCGTTGGGTGGTTTCTTATCCCAGGTCAAGGGTTAAGTCTGTCTGCCATGTTCACTTTAGGCCTTGTCTGTCTCTCTGTCTGTCTGTCTGTGTCTATCTATTTGTCTGTCTGCCTGTGGTCACACGTGGTCCACACCATGGTCTTATGGTCACACGTGGTCCACACCATGGTCTTGTAACACACGTGGTCCACACCATGGTCTTATGGTCACATGTGGTCCACACCATGGTCTTGTAACACACGTGGTCCACACCATGGTCTTATGGTCACACGTGGTCCACACCCATGGTCTTGTAACACACGTGGTCCACACCATGGTCTTATGGTCACAAGTGGTCCACACCCATGGTCTTGTAACACATGTCGTCCACACCATGGTCTTATGGTCACACGTGGTCCACACCCATGGTCTTGTAACACACGTGGTCCACACCCATGGTCTTATGGTCACACGTGGTCCACACCATGGTCTTGTAACACACGTGGTCCACACCATGGTCTTATGGTCACACGTGGTCCACACCCATGGTCTTGTAACACACGTGGTCCACACCATGGTCTTGTAACACACGTGGTCCACACCCATGGTCTTATGGTCACACGTGGTCCACACCATGGTCTTGTAACACACGTGGTCCACACCATGGTCTTATGGTCACACGTGGTCCACACCCATGGTCTTATGGTCACACGTGGTCCACACCCATGGTCTTGTAACACACGTGGTCCACACCATGGTCTTATGGTCACAAGTGGTCCACACCCATGGTCTTGTAACACATGTCGTCCACACCATGGTCTTATGGTCACACGTGGTCCACACCCATGGTCTTGTAACACACGTGGTCCACACCCATGGTCTTATGGTCACACGTGGTCCACACCCATGGTCTTATGGTCACACGTGGTCCACACCCATGGTCTTGTAACACACGTGGTCCACACCATGGTCTTATGGTCACACGTGGTCCACACCATGGTCTTATGGTCACACGTGGTCCACACCATGGTCTTGTAACACACGTGGTCCACACCCATGGTCTTATGGTCACACGTGGTCCACACCCATGGTCTTGTAACACACGTGGTCCACACCATGGTCTTATGGTCACACGTGGTCCACACCCATGGTCTTATAGTCACACGTGGTCCACACCATGGTCTTGTAACACACGTGGTCCACACCATGGTCTTATGGTCACACGTGGTCCACACCCATGGTCTTGTAACACACGTGGTCCACACCATGGTCTTATGGTCACACGTGGTCCACACCATGGTCTTGTAACACACGTGGTCCACACCATGGTCTTATGGTCACACGTGGTCCACACCCATGGTCTTATGGTCACACGTGGTCCACACCATGGTCTTGTAACACACGTGGTCCACACCAAGGTCTTATGGTCACACACGTGGTCCACACCATGGTCTTATGGTCACCCTGGTGTGACGACGGTGGCCAGCGTGTGTGTGTGTGTGTGTGTGTGTGTGTGTGTGTGTGTATGTTGACCACTGCTGAGCCTAGCTCATTTGGGCTTGGGGGGGGGGGGGTCTGTCTGTGAGGCTAGGCAAAATGTGGGTGCTGAGTTCAGCAATTTGGCTGGGGGGTCTGTGTCAACTCCTTCAACACACTATCTATCTATTTCAGAGACCCGTCTGTCTATCTATCTGGCCAGCTCCACCTTGTGTGTGTGTGTGTGTGGAGGTTCATCTCTCTCTCTCTCTCTCTCTCTCTCTCTCTCTCTCTCTCTCTCTCTCTCTCTCTCTCTCTCTCTCTCTTCTATCTATCTATCTAGCTCTCTCTATCTCTCTTCCTCTCTCTCTCTCTCTCCTCTCTCTCTCTCTCTCTCTCTCTCTCTCTCTCTCTCTCTCTCTCTCTCTCTCTCTCTCTCTCTCTCTCTCTCTATCTATCTATCTAGCTCTCTCTCTCTCTCTCTCTCTCTCTCTCTCTCTCTCTCTCTCTCTCTCTCTCTCTCTTGTACACCCACTGGGAAGTGTACAGTGGTGAAGAGAGTACACCCCACTTAGTCCACAAACCCTAGTGGTCTTGTACACCCACTGGGAAGTGTACAGTGGTGAAGACAGTACACCCCACTTAGTCCACAAACCCTAGTGGTCTTGTACGCCCACTGGGAAGTGTACAGTGGTGAAGAGAGTACACCCCACTTGGACCACAAGACCAGCAAAAAACCCTAATGGTCTTGTACACTGTCACAGTGGGCAGACAGTGGATGTTCACAGTGGGACACAACACGTCATTAAGCCTTTCCACCATCGATTTAACGAGGCACATTCCCAGTGGAACTTATTTCACAGTGGAACCCAATTTCTGAGGCGTGTCCTCGCCAATAACCCATTTTCCATCACATTAGACAACCCCTTCAGCGTTTTCTATGAGGAGTAATAAGTATTATACACCACCTCCCGGGTATACTACACAAGATCTTCCATTGTAACCAGAGGTTTTGAACTTATAGACAAAGGTATATGGTATATCCAACTGTTAAAGAATTCAGAAGGTAGGAATATCAGAAGAAATGCAGAATGGTGTGAAAAAGCGCTTGTGACAAGCGCCTGTGGTGCAGGTGCAGAGGAGAGACATGGATCGATGCTTGGGTTCTCGTGGAGCAGCTATAGGAGAGGTGGTGTGCGAAAGTGAAGAGGAGTTACCAAAGTGTTTGCTGCCGGTGTGAGAGACATGCTGGGCAAAGGTCCTGTGTGAGAGAAATGGATCGATGCTTGGGTTCTCGTGGAGCAGCTATAGGAGAGGTGGTGTGCGAAGGTGAAGAGGAGCTGGCAATAGACCCAACCAAGCCGTTGCCACCTATTCTTAGGGAGCGGCCGTCGGGTCCAATGCGTTTGGGTTACCTGATGTGGGGGGGTCGTGGTGGACATATCCCATGGGATCATAGACATCCCATGGGATCAGAGACATCCCATGGGATCATAGACATCCCCTGGGATCATACACGTCCCATGGGATCATTGTGTCTTTCTTACCCCGCTCAGGTCACTGGGCTATGACCTCGTGAGGTCACACAGTGACACACGGGGTCACCCCTGTGTGTGTGTGTGTGTGTGTGTGTGTGTGTGTGTGTTAAAGAGAGAGAGAGAGAGAGAGGAGAGAGAGAGAGAGAGAGAGAGAGGAGAGAGAGAGAGAGAGAGAGATCCCTTTATCGAGACAAAAAAAAAAGAAAAAATAAAATATAAATTCCATATTCCCGCATGCCACACCTCCGCCTCTCTGTGGACGCTGCACTTCTCCTTTCCTCCACCACACCCCCATTTCCCCCATAGTGTACTGGGACAACCAATGCATGGGATCTCGTATACTATACAACCATCAAACCCCCATTTCCCCCATAGTGTACTGGGACAACCAATGCATGGGATCTCGTATACTATACAACCATCAAACCCCCATTTCCCCCATAGTGTACTGGGACAACCAATGCATGGGATCTCGTATACTATACAACCCTCATAGCAATGTTGAAATCCCGTTTCTGGCACGTATTTATCCACAAGATTTGTCATTCAAGTTTTCACACCGTCCAAAGCTTTTGACCATCAGGAAAGCTGACACATAAGCTTTGCTTGTCAATGCAGGATCATGCTATATAGAAAAAAAGAAAGTTCCAATTTGAAAATAAATGTTTATGTTATGTAAATGCGCGCCAATCATACACGAGGAATAGGTTTTCTTTCTTCAGAAGCCAATGCATCGAATTGGTCCAATCTAATCTCACTACACGACTTCATCTTTTCGCTTCCCTACCACCATACACCTTAGCTTACCTTAAGATAAGTGTGGCTTTCTTAAATTGTTTATCTCCTTCTTTCCACTTCTTCCTTCTTGCTTTATTTCCTTCCCTGGCACAGCAAATGGACGAGAAGGTAACACCAGAACCCTAGGCTGTCCAGCACAGCCAATCGCGCCTCTGAAATGGAATCCATTATTTGTTACATCTTCTGGGTGCAAAACAAAAAAATATGATAATCTTTATTTGTGCAAATGCACGAAGGTGATGTCATTGGTTGATGGTATGAGGGGGAAAGTTGCATGCCTAAAGGAGTCATAAGGGGGGTCAGGGGGTGGAGTGCAATGTTCTCCTGTGAAATAAAAGGTTTCAAAATGGCCTCTTATGTATATATATGATTTGTTTACCCATCTTATAACGAACACAGCTTCAAAAATAATCCAAAGAGTGTGCTTGAGAGAGGAGAAGAGGGTGTGTTGAAATGGTTTGGTCACATGGAGAGAATGAGTGAGGAAAGATTGACCAAGAGGATATATGTGTCAGAGGTGGATGGAACAAGGAGAAGTGGGAGACCAAATTGGAGGTGGAAGGATGGAGCGAAAAAGATTTTGAGCGATCGGGGCCTGAACATGCAGGAGGGTGAAAGGCGTGCAAGGAATAGAGTGAATTGGAACGATGTGGTATACCGGGCTCGACGTGCTGTCAATGGATTGAATCAGGGCATGTGAAGCGTCTGGGGTAAACCATGGAAAGTTCTATGGGGCCTGGATGTGGAAAGGGAGCTGTGGTTTCGGTGCATTATTACATGACAGCTTGAGACTGAGTGTGAACGAATGTGGCCTTTGTTGTCTGTTTCCCTGGCGCTACCTCGCTGAAGCAGGGGGTGGCGATACTGTTTCCTGTGGGGGCCGGGTGACGCCGGAAATGGATGAAGGCAAGTATGGATATGTACATGTGTATATATGTATAGGTGTACGTATAGGGTAACATATAGCATAAGGCTCGTATAGGCTGGCTTATATAGGGTAATATATAGGGTAAGGTTCGTGTAGGCTGGCTTATATAGGGTAATATATAGGGTAAGGTTCGTGTAGGCTGGCTTATATAGGGTAATATATAGGGTAAGGCTCGTATAGACTGTCTTATATAGGGTAATATATAGGGCAAGGCTCGTATAGACTGTCTTATACAGGGCAATATATAGGGTAAGGTTCGTGTAGGCTGGCTTATACAGGGTAATATATATAGGGCAAGGCTATTATAGGCTGGCTTATATAGGGTAATATATAGGGTAAGGTTCGTGTAGGCTGCCTTATATAGGGTAATATATAGGGTAAGGTTCGTGTAGGCTGCCTTATATAGGGTAATATATAGGGTAAGGTTCGTATAGACTGGCTTATATAGGGTAATATATAGGGCAAGGCTCGTATAGACTGTCTTATATAGGGTAATATATAGGGTAAGGTTCGTATAGACTGGCTTATGTAGGGTAATATATAGCATAAGGCTCGTATAGGCTGGCTTATATAGGGTAATATATAGGGTAAGGTTCGTGTAGACTGGCTTATATAGGGTAATATATAGCATAAGGCTCGTATAGGCTGGCTTATATAGGGTAATATATAGGGCAAGGCTCGTATAGACTGTCTTATATAGGGTAATATATAGGGTAAGGCTCGTGTAGGCTGGCTTATATAGGGAAATATATATAGGGTAAGGCTCGTGTGGGTCTGGCTTATATAGGGTAATATATATAGGGTAAGGCTCGTGTAGGCTGGCTTATATAGGGTAATATATAGGGTAAGGCTCGTGTAGGCTGGCTTATACAGGGTAATATATATATAGGGTAAGGCTCGTGTGGGTCTGGCTTATATAGGGTAATATATAGGGTAAAGCTCGTATAGGCTGGCTTATATAGGGTAATATATAGGGTAAGGCTCGTATACGCTGGCTTATATAGGGTAACCTATAGCCAGGCCTACCTATATAGGGTCAAACGAGGAGGTGTGTCCATGGAGTGTGGGGGAGGGGGGGCGATAATATACACACCCCCACACACCCCCACACCCCCACACACACCCCACACCCCTCCACACACCCACACACCCCACACACCCCACACCCCCCCACACACCCACACACCCCCACACACCCCTCCACACACCCCCCACACACACCCCCACACACACCCCTCCACACACCCCCCCACACACCCACACACCCCTCCACACACCCCCCACACACACCCCCACACACCCCTCCCACACCCCTCCACACACCCACACACCCCACACACCCCTCCACACACCCCCCACACACCCACACACCCCTCCACACACCCCCCACACACACCCCCACACACCCCTCCACACACCCCCCACACACACCCACACACACCCTCCCACACCCCCCACACACCCCCACACACCCCACACACCCTCCACACACCCAACACCCCACACACCCCACACCCCCACACACCCCTCCACACACCCCCCACACACACCCCTCCACACCCCCACACACCCCTCCACACACCCCCCCACACACCCCACACCCCCCACACCCCCCCCACCCCCCCTCCTCTTGTGGAAACACGTCGTCTACGGTGCGCCTGCGCAGCTCCCTTCCCCCCTCCCTCCTTCCCCCCCCCCTCTCCCACAAGGCAGCCATTCACTCCCGCGTGGGAGGCGGGTTGGGCACTTCCCCGGTGGGCGAGGCCATTCCAGGCAGCCCGGGGGAGGGAACGTGTCCAACAGACAGCTCCTACACCCCGTTTTCTTTTCCCCTTTCAGGTAAATAACAATGATATTGCAGTCTCCCTTTATCTAAAGTGGGTCTATCATAATGACACCCCGTTTTCTACTGGATCTATCATAATTACACCCCGTTTTCTACTGGGTCTATCATAATTACACCCCGTTTTCTACTGGGTCTATCATAATTGAGGGTTCATTACTCTTCCATGGATGCATGGCTGAGAGTCTTACCCAAATGGAATGGTCAGGCAGACCTTATGGGCGATAGATAGATGCGGGGGGGGAAGGGGTGGGGGTCATAGATAGATAGATATATAGATGCCACAAATGGTGGCAAGTTAGAAATATATTCTCAAAGAAAACGGGAGACGGTTGACAACTTCCTTCTCATGAAAATACACATTGGTCTGACGTTTACTTCCAAAAGTGTGAAAAATACAATAAAAAACAACAACACAACAATAATAATAATAATGATAATAATAATAATAATAATAATAATAATGATAATAATAATAATAATAATAATAATAATAATGATAATAATAATAATAATAATAATAATAATAATAATGATAATAATAATAATAATAATAATAATAATAATAATAATAATAATAATAATAATAATAATAATAATGATAATAATAATAATAATAATAATAATAATAATAATAATAATAATAATAATGATAATAATAATAATAATAATGATAATAATAATAATAATAATAATAATGACAATGATAACTACTGGTAGATCATAACTTTATAATTATATCCAAAGATTATTAATACCTTCCCTCTACATCTCTTGAGAAGCTGTGTCGATACCGATCGATATATTCCACTGTTATGAACGATGGGCCATCACTCTCAGGCCAGACCACTGGGCACTTCTCAAAATACTTCGTCCGTAGTGTCATTATGTTTCATACAAAAAGTGCTAAGTTAATTTTTTTATATGCCGTACGTACGTATATATATATATATATATATATATATATATATATATATATATATATATATATATATATATATATATATACATATAATTGAAGGTGGAAGGATGGATGAAAAAGGTTTTGAGTAATCGGGTCCTGAACATGCAGGAGGGTGAAAGGCGTGCAAGGAATAGAGTGAATTGGAACGATGTGGTATACCAGGGTCGACGTGCTCTCAATGGATTGAACCAGGTCATGTGAAGCGTCTGGGGTAAACCATGGAAAGTTCTGTGGGGCCTGGATGTGGAAAGGGAGCTGTGGTTTCGGTGCATTATTACATGACAGCTAGAGACTGAGTGTGAACGAATGTGGCCTTTGTTGTCGTTTCCTAGCGCTACCTCGCGCACATGCGGGGGGAGGGGGGGTGCTTTTTCATATGGGGCGGGGTGGCGACGAGAATGGATGAAAGCAGCAAGTATGGATATGCACATGTGTGCATATGTATATGTCTGTGTATGTATACATTGAGATGTATAGGTATGTATATGTGCTGTGCGTGGACGTGTATGTATATACATGTGTATGTGGACGGGTTGGGCCATTCTTTCGTCTGAGTCGACCGGTTCGAAACCCTCAGAATCACCCGGTTCGAAACCCTCTAAATCGACCGGTTCGAAACCTTCGTTGGAAACCCCAGGTGAATCGACCGGTTCGATCGAGACTTGAGAGGGTTCGAAACCGCTTCGACTCCGGGCGTAAACCAGGGCTGCAATCCACTGGCCATCTCACGTCAGTCCTTATAAATAAACACAAAAATACGACCACACGATTGGCTAAAGGGCAAACTACCTCCCGTTCTTGTCCCTAAAGGTGAAACTCTAATGATAAACAAATGGTAAACACATCTGTAATGTTGTGAAAATTGTTGGCTTGGGAGAGAGAGAGAGTGCTACACGAACCTGCAATATTTTGAAATGCATGATACTCCCCCTCTCTCCGCTGAGCCTTGGCAGGCACTGAGGTCCCGGATACACACCTCAGCTTTAAAACCCTCGTCGCCAAAATTAGTTCCCTCACGCAAGGGAAAAATCGGCGCGATGTAAATTTCGCGTTGGTCTCTCTCCCTACTCACGGCTCTTCCCCCACTTGCAAAATGGCTCCGGGGTTCTTTAACGATCGTTAAATAGGTAAAAGGATGCGAATTTATGGGATATTTTTATCATTTATGGTAAGTTTTGTAAGAAAACGTCGATATCGTGTTTGGTAATGGAAGTCACATAGTTTCCCAGTGAGTCTCATCCTATTTCAAAATGATTCGGTTCTCTTGAATATTTGCCAAGGGCAAACTTTGATAAATGAATTAATTCTTCATTACCGAGACTAGATTATTTCTATCTTTTTTTTATCTTTTATCTATATTTTCAAAAGAGACAGGGTCAGTTATCGTGTCGTAATAACATGAATTGAAGTGGATTTCATAGTTCAATAAATCTCTCTTAATGTTGCGCTTTCTTACCATTTGTTTACATTTATCTTTATTGTTATTGGCTTTTGATAAATGATGTTTACATTACATTTATCTGTCTGGATTTTGAAGCACAGTTGGCTTAGACGCCTGAAAATTGGTTTTTTATTTAGAGAATATAAGAAATTTATCGTGTTTCATTTTCCTCTTTAACTCATACGAATATATATATATATATATATATAATATATATATATATATATATATATATATATATATATATATAATATATATATATATATATTCCTATGAGTCCACGGGGGAAAATGAAACACGAAAAGTTGCCAAGTGCACTTTCGTGTTAATAATCACACATCAGTGGGTAGGACACAAGAGAGAAATGTAAGTCAGTTGATATACATCGAAGAGACGAAGCTAGGACGCCATTTGGTATACACACGTCCATATTCATACTTGCTTGCTTTCATCCACTCCGTCGCTACCCCGCCCATAGGAAACAGGATCGCCAACCCCTTCTTCAGCGAGGTAGCGCCAGGGAAGGAGACCGAAAATAAAGCCACCTTAGTTCACACATTATGACATTAATTATAGTTAAACTGTTATAAATTAGGGGGTAAATGGGGCTGAAACACCCCCTCTCCATTCCCCCTAGTTACGCCTGTGTAAACTGCCACCCACACTTTAAATTGGCTGTTTAAACTACTGAACCATCTATTGACGAGGGTTTTTAGAAGGGTCGTTAATGCCCAATTCCTAACCCTAAAACAGAACTTGATGATTTCTTACGTTACGCTATTTGAGCTGATTGGATGAGTGCGTCTGCGATGTTAGAATTGGAACGAACACATGGGAGGGTTTTAATTCAGTTTGATATGTCATCTTTTTATTATCATTCGTCGAATAATGACGTGTGTGTGTGTGTGTGTGTGTGTGTGTGTGTGTGTGTGTGATGGCATTGTACTGGCGTAAACAGAAATTATGCGTTTCGTAAACTGGACCTTCTTGGAGTCATGGTTGAGATGTGAGACATTTGGATCCGAGTTCGAACCCCTGGTTCGAGAGTAGGGAGGCTCAGACCCCAATGTCGTTTATCGATAAACAAATTATTATTAATACGATGGAGGGTAGATATATAGCCAGGCTTATGGTGGATTTAGCTATCATTATCCAGTTATCAATACTTATCAAAATGGAAAAAAAAAAAACACAAGAAGATTGGAACTCATCTTGCAATACGTCTTCATTTCAACTTGTTACCTTATCAGTTCTCT
Source organism: Panulirus ornatus (assembly GCF_036320965.1). Lineage (NCBI taxonomy): Eukaryota > Metazoa > Arthropoda > Malacostraca > Decapoda > Palinuridae > Panulirus > Panulirus ornatus. The sequence continues at coordinate 7,558,184 of NC_092268.1, forward strand.
GCCACAACATTGGACTACTCTCACCCGAGCAAGGAAATGATATAAAGACTCGAACAAGGGTAAAAAAAAAATCACTTCCCTCAACCCAAGTCAACCAGATGGAGATCTGTCTCAAACTACATCCTCAAGGAAGGTACAATTCACACTTTCTCTTTTCCATCTCAAACTACATCCCATCCCTCAGGCATGTACAATTCACACTTTCTCTTTTCCATCTCAAACTACATCCCATCCCTCAGGCATGTACAATTCACACTTTCTCTTTTCCATCTCAAACTACATCCCCCCCTCCCCTCCAGGCATGTACAATTCACACTTTCTCTTTTCCATCTCAAACTACATCCCCCCCCCCTCCCTCCCAGGCACGTACAATCCACACTTTCTCTTTTCCATCTCAAACTACATCCCTCAGGCATGTACAATTCACACTTTCTCTTTTCCATCTCAAAAATTCAATACGTCACATGGACCCCCATCCCACATATTCCCCAGGCGCCGAGTGCAAGACACAAGAACATGTTCACCACTGTTCACCACACGAAGAGAAAGACAGAACTTTGAACACATTTGGAAGAGAGAAGAGTTTTCCCTTCCATTTCTCATCCCATGATTGTGTGTTGTGTTGTGTGTGTGTGTGTGTGTGTGTGTGTGTGTGTGTGTGTGTGTGTGTGTGTGTGTGTGAGAGAGTCATATTGAACAAGTGGATGAAGTTACACGAAATGGCTTTTGAGATGTAACGTTCAAATCTTGTTATGAACATTTGCATGTATAGATCACACAAGTGTGTGAAATAATTAGACTTTTATGTTCAGTCTTTAGGGGGTTTAAAATGGTTTAATGACCTAATGGCCAGGGAGGGTAATTGGCCAGTCTATCAAAGTAAATGGTCAGTGATGTTATATATATATATATAATATATATATATATATATATATATATATTATATATATATATATATATATATATAAATTGATATAAACATAGGAATATCAGTGATGTATATCTATAAATAGGAATGTATATATATGAGAACACACACATGTAAACATTCTTGATCAGGAACCGGTATTTTACCCCTTGAACACCACGGTATACGACCCTTGAACACGACGGTATACGACCCTTGAACACGACGGTATACGACCCTTGAACACGACGGTATACGACCCTTGAACACGACGGTATACGACCCTTGAACACGACGGTATACGACCCTTGAACACGATGGTATCGACCCTTGAACACGACGGTATACGACCCTTGAACACGACGGTATACGACCCTTGAACACGACGGTATACGACCCTTGAACACGACGGTATACGACCCTTGAACACGACGGTATGCGACCCTTAAACACGACGGTATACGACCCTTGAACACGACGGTATACGACCCTTGAACACGACGGTATGCGACCCTTGAACACGACGGTATACGACCCTTGAACACGACGGTATACGACCCTTGAACACGACGGTATACGACCCTTGAACACGACGGTATACGACCCTTGAACACAAGGGTATACGACCCTTGAACACGAGGGTATACGACCCTTGAACACGAGGGTATACGACCCTTGAACACGACGGTATACGACCCTTGAACACGACGGTATACGACCCTTGAACACCACGGTATACGACCCTTGAACACCACGGTATACGATCCTTGAACACGACGGTATACGACCCTTGAACACGACGGTATACGACCCTTGAACACGACGGTATACGACCCTTGAACACGACGGTATACGACCCTTGAACACGACGGTATACGACCCTTGAGCACGACGGTATACGGACCCTTTGAACACAGACGGTATACGACCCTTGAACACGACGGTATACGACCCTTGAACACGACGGTATACAACCCTTGAACACGACGGTATACGACCCTTGAACACGACGGTATACGACCCTTGAACACGACGGTATACGACCCTTGAACACGACGGTATACGACCCCTTGAACACGACGGTATACGACCCTTGAACACGACGGTATACGACCCTTGAACACGACGGTATACGACCCTTGAACACGACGGTATACGACCCTTGAACACGACGGTATACGACCCTTGAACACGACGGTATACGATCCTTGAACACGACGGTATACGACCCTTGAACACGACGGTATACGACCTTGAACACGACGGTATACGACCCTTGAACACGACGGTATACGACCCTTGAACACGACGGTATACGACCCTTGAACACGACGGTATACGACCCTTGAACACGACGGTATACCCCTTCCCCTTCCCCCCCCCCGCCCGCCCCGCCCCGGAGAGAGAGAGAGAGAGAGAGAGAGAGAGAGAGAGAGAGAGAGAGAGAGAGAGAGAGAGAGAGAGAGAGAGAGAGAGACCTCCCCCCCCACACACACACACACAATTACCGGAAGGATGAATGACGTAGTTGAAAGAGGTGGGGGGGAGGGGGAGAAAGGGGGAGAAGAGGGGAGGGGGAGAGGGGAGAGAGAGGGGGGGGAGGTGTTGTGTCTTGCTCTTCCTTGTGTTTCGTAAGCTGTTACTCTAGCCACACATCCCCCCCCCACCTTCTCAACTCCTCTCTCTCTCTCTCTCTCTCTCTCTCTCTCTGGCCTTTGTGGGGGGTGTGGGGGGGGGTGTGACCCCCTCCCCTCTCTCTATGTCTTGGGGGGGTAATCGAGGGGAGGGGGGAGGGGAGGGAAGGGGGGGGTCGTGGTCAATATACCACACCCGGGTCGATAGATAGATAGATAGATAGATAGATAGACAGACCTCCGTCTAGGTACATACATGTACATATTGGAAAGGATCACAATTTTGCGCGTGATCAAGTATATTCCTATGAGCCCACGGAAGGGAAAATGAAACACGAAAAGTTCCCAAGTGCACTTTCGTGTCATAATCACATCATCATGTGATTATTACACGAAAGTGCACTTGGGAACTTTTCGTGTTTCATTTTCCCCATGGACTCATAGGAATACATATGTACATATATGTACATGTAACGCTGTAATACATACATATGGACATACATATGTACATATGTATATGTAACCTTGAAGTATGGTGGATTGAACAAGATGAGTGACGTCATAATGTTGGTGTACAGCAGGGGGGGGGGGGCTGTTAAGGTCACCTGGTTATAGTACAGGAGGGAGGGAGGTACCCATTTTATCGACCGATCCTTAAAGAGGGATGAACAGCTGGGTTGACTGTGGGCCGCAACTAGGATTCGAACCCATGCCGCGTCGTGTGTGTGTGGTGTTACCTGTTAGTTACCTGGTAGTACCCAGCCTGGTCGATATCTATCGACCACTTTCTACCAACCAGAGAGCCAGGAAATAATTTTATAATGTATCCCAATTTTAAAATTTTGAATTTTTAAAAATTTGTCATAAATATAAAAATCATTAATTTAAAAATCATATAAAGATCATAAAAATTCATAGATATAAAAATCATATAAACATTATAATATAAAAATCATGAATATAAAAATCATAGATATTAAAATCATATAAAAATCATAGATATTAAAATCATGATATAAAAATCATAAATATAAAAATCATAATATGAAGATTATAATGAATAAATCATAATATAAAGATTATGATATAAAATCATAAATATAAAAATCATAAATATAAAAATCATAAATATAAAAATCATAAATATAAAAATCATGATATGAAGATTATAATAAATAAATCATAATTTAAAGATTATGATATAGAATTCATAAATATAAAAGATATAGATATGAAATTCATAATATAAAAATCATATAGATAATCATAAATATAAAAATCATAAGTATAAAGATTATGATATAAAAATCATAAATATAGAAATCATAAATATAAAAATCATAAGTATAAAAATTATAATATAAAAATCATAAATATAAAAATCATAAATATAAAAATCATAAATATAAAAATCGTAAATATAGAAATCATAAATATAAAAATCATAAATACAAAAATCCATATTAGAAAAAAAAAATTCATTTATAGTATTTCCTCTTCACAAAAACCTACCACTATGTCTACCATAAAACGATAGATAGAGACATTTAAGGATAGATAAAGATAAGCAGAAAAAAAAAATTCTCTTATTAACATTTAAGTTAGCATTTTTCCCCCCGCACTCCACCTTTCCGTTTTCGTTAAAGAGAAAAAAAAAATAAAAGAAATTTAAAAAAACAAAAAATAAAAAAAATTTAAAAATCTCTCGTCGGTGGGGAACTTCCCCCCCTTCCCCCCCTGTGGGATGTGGGGGGGGGTAGGTAGGGGGGAAAAAGGGGGAGGGGGTGATTAATGATCAATGGGGGGTGGGAACTTCGCATCTTGTGACCTTTTTAAAAATCGTGCGATTTTTTTGTGTGTTTGTGTGTGTGTGTGTGTGTGTGTGTTTTATTTCCCCCCCCCCCCCCCACCTTCTCGTCTCTGTGTCTGAAGTGGTTAAATAATTACCGGGTTTCGGGACCAGCTGGGTTTTGAGAAGTTACCCCTTTTCCCCGTTTTCGTTTCCACTTTACTTCTATTATTCATTTTCAGGTGGGTTTAGGACAGTCCCCTTATCCCGTTTTCGTTTCCACTGGATCCAATTATTATTATTATTATTATTATTATTATTATTATTATTTATTATTATTATTATTATTATTATTATTATTATTATTATTATATTATTTTATTATTATTATTATTATATTATTATTATTATTATTATTATTATTATCATTATTATTATTATGATTAATTTTTCATTATTATTTACACATCAATTTGGTAAATTTTAATGCCCTAAAATTATCGTGTAGAAATTTAATTATGAACACAATATATTTATCACAAATACATGATACTTGACCGCCGTTTCCCGCGTCAGCGAGGTAGCGCCAGGAAACAGACCAAGAATGGCCCATCCACAATAATATATACATACATATATACACCTATGTATATAAACGCATACATATATACATCTACGAAGAGAACGTAGGACGTCAAACCCAGTCTTTCACCGAGTAAGGGATCTTGGTCGCTGGGGACCTTTGAATTAGTGAAGGTAATTGAACCTTTGGGACATATCGATCCCAAGTGAGTGACAGACACTCAGTTGACTACCTGGGCCGAACCAAAGTTTGGGAAGCTCATTTGAGTCCACGTCTTTTCAGCTCCATTAATATCTTAAAGTCTCTCGTCGTCCAAACACACACACACACACAAAAAAAAAAAAACTAGAAATTAATGGATTTTTGTCCAATGTCTGAGGATTTTTATCTCGATTTTTAAGTCATATTTATTGAAGTGGTTTAGATTAAATCCTATGTTTGTTGTGGGTTGTTGTTGATATGATTTTTCTTATTTTATCCCTGGAAACCACAGTGTGGATGTCTCATCTCCCCCCCACCTTCCACTAACCCTTTCCCCCCTTCCGTTATGCAAATGGCTTCAACCCTGTTTCATCTGGGGGCGATGGCATCAGGCACCACTACTAAAGCATTATGGAATTATAACATTACCTTGTTCAATGTGAGATTCCATCCCTTATCCTCTCCAAACCCTGACAGATGTGAATCGAACTTCCACCCTTCCCCATGACCTTAGATAGTCAGCCAAGCCAGCTGGTCCAAACTCCAAAAGATCACAGAGAGAGAATGGACTTCATGTCACACAGACATCATCATGAACACTCAAGTCTTACACAAAGTAGATGGTCTTTTGAACACTTCCCATCATCAAGAAACCTTCAGCTCCACCTTAAACGACGCCTCACCTTTTTAGTCACCCACTTTTTCAAAAGGACAAATATCATAACCACATTTCATGTAGGCAGAGCACTGAGATATCACGTATTGTGCACCTGCCACAGTTGTAGACACTTGTGTAATGAGACGACAATCATTCCACCACACAACACCTGTGTAATTGGAGCGCAATCATTCCACCACAGTCAAGCCACAATATGCTCAACACCTGGTCTAATGTAACAGAAACTGGATCCTCTTCTCACCTGCTGTTTTTTTTTTTTTTTTTCTCTTCTTAACCAATCGCCAACCTTCATGTGGAATTGGAAACCTCACCCTAAGCCTCACATTTCACCAACTTGTATTTACAGCCACGCCATCACCACACGGACGAAACACCCACACAGTCTAATGTCTCAATAGACACTAAACACACACACACCAAACCAGTCTTGAGTTCAGCTCGAGACATTATATACACTCATTGGAAACTACACTCCCTAGACATGTACGCGGTACACTTTCTCCATTGTTACTACACTCCCCTAGACATGTACGAGACATACTTTCTCCATTGCGTCCTGGACTCCATCCATTTCCACAATTTAGTAGACATGACATATATTTGTTTATTATACTTTGTCGCCGTCTCCCGCGTTAGCGAGGTAGCGCATGGAAACAGACGAAAGAATGGCCCAACCCACCCACATACACATGTATATACATACACGTCCACACACACACATATACATACCTATCCATCTCAACGTATACATATGTATATATACACACAGACATATACATATATACACATTACATAATTCATACTGTCTGCCCTTATTCATTTCCGTCGCCACCCCGCCACACATGAAATGACACCCCCCTCCCCCCGCGCATATATACACGTAGAAGTTAAAGACAGAAGCTGTCAAAATCTACCAATCTAAAAAGAAATATCAATTCAGACTTGAATGGAATCGGGGTTCGAACCCTGATACCTGGATCAGATCTTGTGGTCGACCGTCTTTCCACGAGGGCATGACAATAGAAGACGGGACGCCGAGGCTTACATGAGGAGAATCAAACAACGAAAACAGTGAAATGAAAAGATGTGGGAGGTTAGCGTTGTAGGTCAGCCATGCGCTCATGGCAGGAATCTAAATCATATGGCTTAATAAGGCCACACACACACACACACACACACACACACACACACACACACAGAGGTGAAGCCATGCAATGTTGCCAATACAATAAACATGAGACCCTTGCTATAAATATAGCTAACTCTCCCAGATGGTCTACGGCCCACTACAATATTCAGGACACACTACCTCGAACACTTAAATGCCACACGTTTGATATTTCAGAGCTACGGTGTTTTGATGAAAACATTAATATAATGGACCAGGGTTATGTATCCTGGGAAAAAAAGATGATATAGGGGGGGCGGTGTGGTGGTGTTAGGGTGGGTGGGGAGAAATGATGATGAGAGGGGATCTATCATTGGACGCCGTGTATTACTGAGGAATGTTGAATGTTCAAGATCCAAGTGGGTTGTTTTCGTCTTTCTTCTTCTTTTGCTTCTTCTTCTTCTTCTTCTCTTCTTCTTCTTCTTCTTCTTCTTCTTCTTCTTCTTCGCTTGTCGACGAAACTGAGAGAGAGAGAGAGAGAGAGAGAGAGAGAGAGAGAGAGAGAGAGAGAGAGAGAGAGAGAGAGAGAGAGAGAGAGAAGTATTTTGAAGGACTGTTGAATGTTGATGTTCAGTTAGCCAGCTGTGGCCCGTCTGGGTCGAGATGGGAAATCAGATTTGGTAAAAGTCTCGGTAAACGTTCATGGCGTAAAGAGAAAGAAAGAGAGAAGAGTTAGCGAAAAACCACCTGCACGTGCGAAGCCTTCCTTAACATTAGGATTCGAACCGATACCATTTGTGTTGGAGCTAGGGAACGCTGACCCAATGGAAGTTAATGACGCCCATAATAGAGGAATGTATGATAGTAATGTATGTAAACATGAACCCAGTGCAATTACTTAGCTTCAAGTATATAATATATATAATATATATATATATATATATATATATATATATATATATATATATATATATATATATATATATGGATGATCACATGGATAATCCATATTGTGTTGTGATCCAGACTTGAGACTCGAACCATGGACACATTCCTGAAACCTCAGTTCGCTGCCGGGAGTCGACCCAGGGGATTCCTATCCCAACCCCCCTCAATCCAAGATGGCCGCCATCGATCGTGGATCAGGTACTCCCTCCTCGACACACTAATCCTTTATTGCTAGAGCCGGAGATGGCGCTGAACTACACGTCCAATTCCACGATCACTTTGGGTCTGCCAAGTCTTGGACCAGAAGATGATATCCCCAACAACAACAAGACCATCATTCGGGTGTACCAAGTCCTTAGTTCCACGAGAGAGGAGCCCGTTGTGTGCCAAATGAGGATGAGTTGATCTTGGAATGGTGACATCCGGAAAGCATTTGCCACTGTGTGCACGGGCTGATAAGACACTGGATCACGAGATAGAATAAGAAGAACAACAAGAACATCATTTCAGGTGTAACCAAAGTCTTAGATTTCCACGAGAGAGGGAGCTCTGTTGTGTGCCAAAAGTGAGGGATGAGTTGATCTTTGGAATGTAGACATCCGGAAAGCATTTGACACTGTGTGCACGAGGAAGCTGATTAAGAAACTGGATCACGAGATAGGAATAAACAGAAGAACACCAAGACCATTTCAGGTGTAACCAAAGACTTAGATTTCCACGAGAGAGGGAGCTCTGTTGCGTGGCAAAAGTGAGGTATCAGTTGATCTTTGGAATGTAGACATCCGGAAAGCATTTGACACTGTGTGCACGAGGAAGCTGAATAATAAACTGGATTACTAGATAGGAATGAACAGAAGGACAACACAATTTCAGATGTAACCAAATTCTTAGACTTCCACGAGAGAGGGAGCTCTGTTGTGTGCCAAAAATGAG